>NW_025960482.1:82073-297254 GCF_023159225.1 Perognathus longimembris pacificus
CCCCACTGCGGCTCTCCTCCCATCCGTGCAGCCTCAAAGTTTACAGCGCGCCTGGTGGTCTTCTGCTCCATCAGGGAGTAAAGCCCCAAAGGCTGTTCAGCGCAGTCTTCCTGTCTCGGAGCACCTCACCTCCACTCTCTCCTGCTATGCTCTAGCAGCCGTGAGGATCTCCCCAGGTGTCAGCAAGAACAGGCAGCGAGTGCACTGCTGAGGGACCTAGTCAGGCCCAGCGGCCCCGGGGGAGCACAGGTGCTTGCTGGGCAGCAGGGGCCCCGGGGGAGCACAGGTGCTTGCTGGGCAGCAGGGGCCCCGGGGGAGCACAGGTGCTTGCTGGGCAGCAAGGCTGGGCCCTGGGCCACCCCGGGGAGATTTCACCACGCTGTCACCTGACAGGAAGTGACACACCTGTCTGTCCTCCCTGCATGGAATTTTTCTCCCTTCCACCCAACAGAAGTCCTGCTCATTCTTTTAAAAAAGGGAAAGAGATTCATTTATGGAAACCTTTTTGTCATTTATTTCTTAAGTATAAAAATGAGGTGCTAGCTAAATGCAGGGTTTCTGGTGTGAAACTCTTACCAGGTAAACAAATAAATAAATATTTACAATCTTTGGCAAAAACAAAGTTTCATACACCTATATGAGAAGCTTGTATTTTTTAAAGGACACAAATAATTTACAAAACTCATGATACATTCTAAGTATTCACATCATTGCACCTACAAACAGCCCCAAGCAGAACCCTGCAATACTCTTCATGGCTCTTACACTCAATGCGGTCCCCAATCCTGTGCTGGCCTTGGGGATAAAGATGCACAAGAAAGTAAAAAAAAAAAAATGCAGCAAAACAAAACATAAAGCAAATCAACCTCAAAGGAAGCAATGAAGGTAACAGTGTCAAAATGAAGCTTGTAAATTCAGACCGAAGTTATGGATTCTGTCCATTTGACATAGAAGTGTATCTACCACTGACAGACAGAGGAGACAGATTTTCTCCATATCAGACAGACATCTACTGAATTCCACGTGTGGAGTGGGAGAAGCTAATCTCCCCTTCCAAAAGACCGCTCAGCTTTTAAAAATTCAAACTGTGTCTCCTACCATGTGACTGTTCATTGCATATGTTCAGAATGATTAAATGCTGGGCTTTCTACAGCATTCAAACAAAAATTCCTATATACAACAGATAGATAACAGTAAAAATTACTGAATTAAAATCACTGGCAGCAGTATATATTAAGGTTCCATTACAAATTCTTCATTACTATTTATTTACTTCATTATATCTTACAGCACACTTTTTCAAAACATATTATAAAGCCTTATATTCAACCCACAGATATTTCTGCAACTGTATCTCCATATTATTTCATCTTTATTAGATGTTTAATCCCAGAATTTATACTATATATGTGTTACTTGGCATTCATTTCAAATAAGTTATCGAGTAGAGAGCTGCATTCTATATTCATTCAATAAATATTAACAAACATTTATACCTGGAACCTTAATGAGATGTGTTACCAGACTAGGTAACAGCAAGTTTCCTGCAGTTCCCAAAGCCTAGAACAGGAAGTAGACAAGAACAGGAAGGCTAGAACAGGAAGCAGAAGCTAGAACAGGAACTAGGTGCAAAGTACACTGTCTCACTCATCTGCCTATCTGCAACCCATGGACCCAGCAGGGGCCCCTAGCTCATACCCAGGCATACAGGTGGAGGTCCATTCAGCAGGAATATGCTTTGTTGCTATCAACTCTGAGAGCTTCAACCATTGGACAAGAGGAAAAAGGAGAGTATTTGTCTAATTATTTCCAATGTTCCAATTATCAATGTCTTACATCATTTGCTCATGGGTCCACAATCTCATATTGCTGTGGCCTTATTTCAAACCTGACTGAATTAACCCTTTTTTGCAAATGACCTGGGAGGGTTTGTCATTGTAGAACAACTCTAATCCAAGAACAGTGAAAACATTAAGCACGGAACATAGTTGAGCAATATTTTTCATGCTTAATTTATGAAAATGGCTTATGCACACACAATATTCCCTTCTACTCCATATACACATAAATACAGTAAGTAATTACATTTTATATGTAAACGTCATTCTTTTTAAACACACAAAAGAAAGCAATGCAATATCATGCTCAATTTTCACTCCACCAAAGTCTTATGCATCATAGAACTGTTTTCCTGTAGTGAGTTAGAGGTTCATCTTTTGATTTCATTAGTGTTCTTCCTCTTTAGGCACTTGGGCTTCGGGTTGATGAAGGAGGCGAAAAACCACTCAGGATTAAAGTCAAGGAACAGGAAATGCCACTAGAGAGAGAGAAGCTGCAAGTGCTGACTTCTCTAGAAAATAGCATTTGCAGTACATTGTCTAGACATCTAAGAGAAAAGAGATCAACAGAATCAGGATTACTACACCATGGGACTTATTCTGCTTTACTTATAATCTCAAACAACATTAATTTAAAAATGACACAAATAGGAAGGAAGGAAGAGAGAGAGGGAGGGAGGGAAAGAGGAGGGGAGGGAAAGATGAGGGGAGGGGAGAGAAGGGGAAGGGGAAGGGGAAGGGGGAATGGAAGGGAAGGGAAGGGAAGGGGAGGGGAGGAGAGGAGAGGAAAGGAAAATGAGTAGATTGGTGGACAAATGGGTGTTTTGATGAGTGGATAGGCAGATGGACAAGTGGGTAGATGAGTAGATAAATGAGTAGATGGATGGATGGGCAGAGATGGAGAGAGAATGCACGGATGGGTGGACAGGTGGGTATTTTGATGAATGGATGAATAGATGGATGGGTGAATGGATGGACAGATGAAAAGATAGGTGGATGATGAAGGATGGAAAATGGGTATTTAGATGAACAAATGGATGTTTAGGGGCAGATGGATGGACAGGTGGACATATGGAAACACAAAATATCTTCAAAAGCATCTTAACCTAAGGATAAGGAAATTTTACTAGAAGCAAGCAGAGAAATTCCTTTTTTTGTCTACACTTTCTTACTACATGTATTATTCTCAATATGTGATCACTGAGCCTTACTTATCTGACCTATAAAAGGGGTGGTAGGGTTAGACTAGATGCTTCAGATTTACAGTATTTTGATTCAAATATACTCACATATATATATATATATAAACTCCCTTAGCTTTATTTTTTTCTTCCTTTCTCCCTTTTTCCTTTTCCTCCCTTTCTTTCCTTATTTTAATTATTGGCAAAGATAATAATCTAAAATGACTGTAGAATCCCCAGAGGAAGCTATGTAATCTAACGCAATGGGGGTCAAGCCTGTGAATAATCTGAGAGTATCTGTCCTACCCAAAACATCCAAATCCAACTTAAAACAAGAAAGAAACAAAAGCCAACCTGAGCTACTGGAGTCAACCCCCTGCTAAGAGCAGGCAAAGCCCCACCTCAGGGTATTATGCATGCGTGAGTTTTATCCCTCTCCAGAAGCTTCTGTGAGGGAAGTGGCTCAGGTCCTGTAGAGCCTCCCCTGACCTATGTGCACGCACCTCTGCATTCATACTTGAGGTCAGAGAAGTACACCATTTCTTGAGAGAAGACAAAGAGACCCAAACGTCCACCGGCATAGGTGTGGTCATAGATTGGTCCTGAGTCCGCCATGACCTGCTTTCCCTCGTGCACCAGGACCCTGGAAGCAGACAAGGTGAAAGAGAACTTGAATCCTGAAGCACATTCACAGTTGAGCTCTGAGTTCCCACTGTTGACCAGGAAAGATCTATTGTCCTTCTGGTGCTGAGAATGAACCCAGAGTCTTGCATATTTTAGGCAAGGGTTCTATCACTGAGTTGCCCAACACTGAGGCATGTGGAACCCCCCCACCACTCCAGATTTCAGAGCAGCCTGAGCAAGGGAGTGCTTTCCCCTTAAGAGCTCAGGCTCCTGCCCTGAAGCATGATGGGAAGCAATGAGCCCCACTCACAAACGATGCCATTATCCCACGGGGGTCATCTGGGACAGCCTTCTCTGTCCCCAGGAGCCAAAGCACAGGGCACCGTCTTTGGTAGCAAATGGGTTCCCCTCCTCCTGGGTTCCAGGCCCTCCCTTGCCTGCTGGCACCAGTGATCTTCACCTCACATTGAAACCGGGGCTGTGTTCGTTTCTGGGGTACCTTCTCCCCTGTCCTGGGCACTTTGGCGGGGAGGGCCCATCATGCTCTAAGTGATCTTAAGACACACCTACGTTTCTCCTTCTCAACAGTTTTTCTAGTAAGTTACATTCAATCAAGATGTAAGATAGAAAAAAGAAACTTACCGGTTGATGCTCAAACTGGCCACCTACTGGACCCGTCCCTGCCTAGGGCCGCAGCTGGGCACTAACGTGGCCAGCCAGCGCCGGCTTACCTCATGTAGCCAGTCTTGGGCCTGTGGATCAGATGCCACCTGTAGGCAGTGTAGTCTTTCCAGCCGATGTTTTTGGGGTCATGCCACAGTGTGCGCACCTGCGGGAAGGCAGCACCTTGAGTGCGCGAGGCCCCTGCACCCCTTCTGCAACCCTACGCCCCATGGGAAAGAGACAGCCCCAGGCAGGGGAGGGCAGGCTGCATCCCTCTCTGGTTCGGTCTGTGATACACATGGTACCACGGCTCTACGTCGTGTCCCACACGCTGTGACTGACAATGTGACAGCGCGCTGCAGGTCAGGGCTACGACTACGGGCCCTTGGCCCCATAGGAGGCAACCGAGTTCAGGACCTTCTGCCTCCTTCTGTGGGACCACTGAATGCGTGAGAACCGCTTCTTCCCTGTCTTTATAAGATCAGGAAAGAGTGGCCGTTTTTATAAAAACACCAGGACGCTGTCAGTAACAAAGCAGATGCAACCCATGATTATAAGGCAGTGGCCGAGCAAGTGAGTTACGGGAGGCAGAGTGGGTGTCTCTGAGTGGGTCAGGATGGCCCCGCACCTCCCAAGGGCGTGGGGTGGCCCCTCACCTGCCCCTCCGTGTTCCCCGTGTGCCACAGGGCATTGCGCAGGTGCTCTCCCGCGCCGGTCGTGGAGTTCACCACCTTGAGGGACACCCCCGAGTAGCCGTAGGCCCTGCTGGGCTGGTCTTCCCAGTAGGTCTGCGTGACCTGCTTCCACATTACCACATAGAAGCGGCTGCTGGACTGATAGCCAAAGACGAAGCCAGCGTAGTCGTCGTCCCGGTCAGTGTTGACGTAGAATGTGCCGCTGAAGTCCACAGACCCAAACTCATCAAAACCTACAGCAGAGGACACATGCAGCCTTGGGGTCAGGGAGGAGCCCCCACAGGGACCCCAGAACAGCCAGGGCCATCCAAAGTGTTAGAGATGAAGTTGGCTCTGAGCCTTTACCAGGACAGCTTCTCTACTGCCTGATATTTAAAATTCCAGCTTACAGCTAGCAGCAGAGTTTTACTGTGTGGTCTAATCATTTCAGATTGAATCCATAACATGAAACTGCTTGCTGAATATCAAATTTCAACGCGGAGAACTACTCCTTCCCTCGTCTCCTGTCAAGATTATTAGGCCAGACAGTGCTGCACATCAAGGCAGGACAGGGCTGCCCGACAGATGACCCTGACCCCACCCCTCCTGGCCTCCTGTGGCTCTGCCAGCACCCTCTGTGGATACCGTGGTGGCCTCTGGGCTCCCAGGCTCACCTACAGCAATGCCCGGGTCTGAGTTCGCCGTCTGGACCAGCTCCTTTCCCTGGTGGCGAATGACCCAGTTGGGATCGATCTGTGTGGTTCCCTTCGGGTCCAGGGGGACCATCTGGAAGTTCCTGAAGTCTGTCTCACTGATGGCGTTGTTCTCCGGGCACACGTCATCGATGTCAGGGACGCTGTCATTGTCAAAATCCTCCTTGCAGATATCACCCCGCCCGTCACCTGTCCACCACAACAACACCAGGGAAACAGCACAGAGGAGGAGTGAGCCAGGAGGGAAGCCAGTTATCTGGGGTCGGGGTGAGAACTCAGCAGTTATTGGGGGACTGCTGCCCGGCCATCTCTCAAGCATTTAACTTGAATGCAATTGAGAAACAAAACACCTTCATGATAAATGCAGTAGCCTTAAGAGCTGCTGCTCATTTCATGCAGAGCATATGGGAAAGTAATCTGGAGAGCTGCCCGGCAGTGTCGAGCTGAACTTCAACTTTTAAAAAGTCATCTTCCTTTAACCACTGGGGCCACTTCAATAGTTCAGCATTTAAAGTAGAACTTATCATCAAACACAATCTCTTTCTATGGGGAGCTGGACTTCTTTTCTACAGGGGCCTCTTGCCATACTCTCAGCAAGCTGGGGGCAGGGGGCTGGGCAGGCCTCACACATCCTGGTGTGGAAGTGGGGTGGGCCACGTGACGTGGTTACGGCCCGGTCTGGGGCTGCAGGCGGAGCCCAGCATGCTGCCAGCCCACTGCTGTGCCTACGGTTTCAGGAAGAATTAGATTCCAGCAAGGACACTCCCTCTGAAGTCTGGACTACCCCTCCGCAGCTCTGCTCCATAGCACACATTCTCCCACGACAGGTGGAGACTCAGAGTCCTCTTCTTTCAAATTCTATGCACATCCTAGCCCCCTTCCCAGGTGCGTGCCGTGACCAGGGGTCCCATGTCCCACAGAGACTCTGGAGCGGGCTCCGCTTCCAGCTAAACTCCCTCCGCACGGCTCCGGGAGGCTTCCTAGAGCCGGCCCTGGGTCTGCAGTCTCCACTGCTGGTCTGAGTCATGTTGACTCCTCATCTCCCTCCGTCTCTTCCAGTGAAGGCGTGTCAGCGCCCGCCCGCACGCAGCATCGCCCCGGGACTGCGCCTGTGCACGCTGGCACGGAGGCCGTGGAGGGGCGGGTCTGCGGGTGGCTGTCCTTCCGGGCGGGCTGCACTTCCCCGGGAGCCTGCTCGCCCGCGCTGCTCTGATCTGCGCGAGCTTCCTTCACTCCCTCATTCTGAATGTCGTCCCTACGACAGAAACTCCCTGCCACTCGCTGGTGTCCGGCGCCGCGCCCCGGGTCCTTCCAAGAGGCTGTCAGAGGTCTGAAGTCCTCCCTCACCCCCCCGGGCCCGGCGCACACGCCACCCCTCACGCCAGCTGAACGACAGCGTGCACCGTGGCCCCCGCGCCGCCCGGGCAGGCGGGGCGGAGCGGGAGGCGTGCCCGCGGCCCCGCCCCGCCGGGAGCCCGGCGGCACCCACCGTCGGCGTCCTCCTGGCCCGGGTTGAACACCAGCCGGCAGTTGTCCCTGTCGTCGGGGACGCCGTCGTTGTCGTCGTCGGAGTCGCAGGCGTCGCCCTGGCCGTCGTCGTCGTGGTCGGCCTGGTTGGCGTTGGAGATGTAGGGGCAGTTGTCCTGGTTGTTCTGGTGACCGTCATCGTCTATGTCCTCATTGTTGTCGCACTGGTCCCCGACGAGGTCATTGTCCGCGTCTGTCTGGGAGGCAGCACGAAGGGCCCTGAGCCGTGCGCGGGAAGCCCGGGCACTGGCTGGATTTCCAGACTCCTCAGCTCACGGGGCTGGCACCCGAGTCCCCTCTATTGTCTACCTCGGCACTGGGCCCGGATTGCAAGTCCAGGTCCGAGGGCCTAGAAAGGAGCTCCTGCCTCTCCCTGGGGAAGAGAACGGCACACAAAGCTGTTCTCCCTCACATCATTTGCTATGGGGCATTCTGGGGGCCCCCCTGGGGGTGATGTGCTCCCTGGCCCTGCTAAAAGCAGAGCCACCATGACCCAGCCTCCTGGCAGGACATGGAGGAAAACAGGGACTCCTTTCGCCTCTAGCCTCTGAGACAGAACTGAAGTCAGGTTTATATTCTGAAAAGGTTTCCAACTAAGATGCTAAAGGCATTATGTCTGTCATGATGCCTTAACTGAGCTGTTAGGAACCATAATATAAATGTGCCAGAGACAGTCCCCCCAAAACAGTGCAGAGAGAGCTATCCAGATACCCCAGAGCCGCCAGACACCCCAAAGAGAGTCCCCCAGACACCCCAGAGAAAGCCCACACCAGACACCCAAGAGACAGCCCATCCAGACAGCCCTCAGTCACCCCAGAGAGAGTCCCCCCAAACAGTGCAGAGACAGCCTGCCTAGGCACCCAGAGCCCCCTGATACCCCAGAGAGAGCCCCCAGGCACTGTGACCTCTGCTCAGACACCATCACCATGAGGACCCCTCTCAGACCCTCCCTCCCGGCTACCTGGTCTGGGTTGTGCATCAGCGGGCAGTTGTCACAGTGGTCCCCAACGCCATCGCCGTCGGTGTCCCTCTGGTCCGTATTATAGACATAAGGACAGTTGTCTCTTTCATTGAAAACATCTGTTGGCATCCAGAGAACAAGTGCAGCAATATGTGAGTTTAAAGAAGGTGTATTACCTCCCCTTGACACAAGTAACATACAATCAAATTGAGTTAATACTGGTGTCAGCAAAGATATGATAAAATATGAAGTATTAGTTTATGGAAGAGGGGAAGAAACATTGCGTGTTATGGCTCACTCCCTTCAGTTTACGATAGAATCAAGTTGGGGAGCTCTCTGGGTAAGGACAGGGACCGGGAGGTGCGAAGTACAGGTACAGCCAGGCTCTCTGGACTGGCTGGACAGACTTTTCCTGCTAACGCCCACTTGGAGAACACGCGGTGAAGGCTCCATCTTCCATGACACTTGGAGAACACGCAGTGAAGGCTCCTCCTCCCATCACACTTGGAGAACACGCGGTGAAGGCTCTGTCTTCCATGACACTTGGAGAACACGCAGTGAAGGCTCCTCCTCCCATCACACTTGGAGAACACGCGGTGAAGGCTCTGTCTTCCATGACACTTGGAGAACACGCAGTGAAGGCTCCTCCTCCCATCACACTTGGAGAACACACGGTGAAGGCTCTGTCTTCCATGACACTTGGAGAACACGCGGTGAAGGCTCCTCCTCCCGTCACACTTGGAGAACACGCAGTGAAGGCTCCATCTTCCATGACACTTGGAGAACACGCGGTGAAGGCTCCTCCTCCCATCACGCTTGGAGAACACACGGTGAAGGCTCCATCTTCCATGACACTTGGAGAACACGCGGTGAAGGCTCCATCTTCCATGACACTTGGAGAACACGCGGTGAAGGCTCCTCCTCCCATGACACTTGGAGAACACGCGGTGAAGGCTCCTCCTCCCGTCACCCTTGGAGAACACGCAGTGAAGGCTCCATCTTCCATGACACTTGGAGAACACGCGGTGAAGGCTCCTCCTCCCATCACGCTTGGAGAACACACGGTGAAGGCTCCATCTTCCATGACACTTGGAGAACACACGGTGAAGGCTCCATCTTCCATGACACTTGGAGAACATGCGGTGAAGGCTCCTCCTCCCATCACACTTGGAGAACACGCAGTGAAGGCTCCTCCTCCCATCACCCTTGGAGAACACGCAGTGAAGGCTCCTCCTCCCGTCACCCTTGGAGAACACGCGGTGAAGGGTCCTCCTCCCGTCACACTTGGAGAACACGCGGTGAAGGTTCCATCTTCCATGACACTTGGAGAACACGCAGTGAAGGGTCCTCCTCCCGTCACACTTGGAGAACACACGGTGAAGGGTCCTCCTCCCGTCACACTTGGAGAACACGCGGTGAAGGCTCCATCTTCCATGACACTTGGAGAACACGCAGTGAAGGCTCCTCCTCCCGTCACCCTTGGAGAACACGCGGTGAGGGCTCCTCCTCCCGTCACACTTGGAGAACACACGGTGAAGGCTCTGTCTTCCATGACACTTGGAGAACACGCGGTGAAGGCTCCATCTTCCATGACACTTGGAGAACACGCAGTGAAGGCTCCATCGTCCATCGTGCTTGGAGAACACACGGTGAGGGCTCCTCCTCCCATCACCCTTGGAGAACACGCGGTGAAGGCTCCTCCTCCCATCACGCTTGGAGAACACGCGGTGAGGGCTCTGTCTTCCATGACACTTGGAGAACACGCAGTGAAGGCTTCATCTTCCATGACACTTGGAGAACACGCAGTGAAGGCTTCATCTTCCATCACACTTGGAGAACACGCAGTGAAGGCTCCATCGTCCATCACGCTTGGAGAACACACGGTGAGGGCTCCTCCTCCCATCACCCTTGGAGAACACGCGGTGAAGGCTCCTCCTCCCATCACGCTTGGAGAACACGCGGTGAAGGCTCCTCCTCCCGTCACCCTTGGAGAACCCGCAGTGAAGGCTCCATCTTCCATGACACTTGGAGAACCGCAGTGAAGGCTCCATCTTCCATGACACTTGGAGAACACGCGGTGAAGGCTCTGTCTTCCATGACACTTGGAGAACACGCGGTGAAGGCTTCATCTTCCATCACACTTGGAGAACACGCAGTGAAGGCTCCATCTTCCATGACACTTGGAGAACACGCAGTGAAGGCTCCATCTTCCATGACACTTGGAGAACACGTGGTGAAGGCTCTGTCTTCCATGACACTTGGAGAACACGCGGTGAAGGCTTCATCTTCCATCACACTTGGAGAACACGCAGTGAAGGCTCCATCTTCCATGACACTTGGAGAACACGCAGTGAAGGCTTCATCTTCCATGACACTTGGAGAACACGCAGTGAAGGCTTCATCTTCCATGACACTTGGAGAACACGCGGTGAAGGCTCTGTCTTCCATGACACTTGGAGAACACGCGGTGAAGGCTCCTCCTCCCGTCACACTTGGAGAACACGCGGTGAAGGCTCCATCTCCCACCAACACCCCAGGTGGTGCTGGCCCATCTGCCATGCCCAGCAGTCGGGATGTAACAGTGGCAGACATCTACCCATGTTGAGTTACTAGTGAGTACAAATTAGCAGTAGACCAAGCAATGCTGCCTCCAACAAAGCAAACTCAAAACAGAGCATGAAAGTGTGAGTTAGCGGCTGGGGGACCGAGTGGGGTGCTGGCCTTGACTCAGCTACATGGAGCCTGAGAAAGGGGAGGTCACATGACAGGGAGTCAAGATCAACAGAGAAAGGACCCCCTACAATGGAGGAGGGCCTCAGAACACGAGATCCGGCATCACACGTGCCAGCCCAGCTCAGGATGGCACGAAGCACACCCTTCAATGCCGTAGCGGCTCACAGGGCGTCTAGCCCCTCCTGCACAAGGGACAGGAATGGAAGCAGAACCGGGCTGGAAAAGTTAATCTAAGAAAATACACTTAGGGACAAAACAACCCTGGGCTGGGCAGAAGGAGAGGCAAGGTGGGCAGGGTACTGTGTGCAAGAGGCAAGCACTGTGAGCTTGGGAATCTCTGCTGGCTCTCAGGGCTGGACGGAGGAAGAGGAGCCGAGGGAGTGGGGGGGTGGGGCCTGGGGGGACCCGGGGACCCAAGGCTTCACGATGCCACCTGGTCCCTGGCAGTGTCGGAGACACAGGCTACACTGCTTCCTTCTGTCTGGGGATCCACGGAAGGAGCCCACTAATGAATGATGAGAAACAGAACGGTGGATGCAGAAAGCGAAGGATGAGAAACAAGGTGGGACCACTGTCAAGGCGAATGGCTTTTCTCAGACGCTTCTCAGAGGAGCTATGAGGCCAGAGGTCTGGCTTCTGCAGTGTTTTGAGCTGAGGCAAACACCAGGAAAGACACAACAATGCAGGACTCTGAGGTGGGGTTAGGAAAAGAAGATCTGGGTGGGGAAGACAATGATCAACCAAGAATGGGCCCCGGGAATCATAAGCTACCTAAGAAATGATTTCATCTCACATTAGTACTTAGATGACGTTCAGTCCTTCTCCCCAAAATCAGCATTAAGCAGAAAGCTTACAAATAGAGCCACCCCTGGTATCTACAAAGGGCTGGTCCCAGGACCCGCATGGAGATCAAGTCTGGGATGTCCAAGTCCCTCGTGTAAATAGTGAAGTACTGCATGTGTCCTACACTCGCATACTTCGGGTGTCTCTCCATTACTTACAGCACTCAATTCAGTGTAAATACCACAAAACCAGTCATAAACTCCATGGCTTAGAGGCCAAACAAAAGGAAAAAGTCTGCACATGGTAAGTACATGCAATGTCCTTTTCAAATATCCCTCTGCATGACAGGAAGTCAAGGTCAACTGAGAAAGGAATCCTCAGACACAGATGTGTCATGGACACTGTGAAGTAAAATCGACAGAGCACTGCCTGTCACTGAAGCTATGTCACTATCATCAGCAGAGCACTGCCTGTCACTGAAGCTGTGTCACTATCATCAGCAGAGCACTGCCCGTCACTGAAGCCGTGTCACTAAGATGGACAGAGCACTGCCCATCACTGAAGCTGTGTCACTAAGATGGACAGAGCACTGCCTGTCACTGAAGCCGTGTCACTATCATCAACAGAGCACTGCCTGTCACTGAAGCCGTGTCACTAAGATGGACAGAGCACTGCCCGTCACTGGAGCCGTGTCACTAAGATGGACAGAGCACTGCCCGTCACTGGAGCCGTGTCACTAAGATGGACAGAGCACTGCCTGTCACTGAAGCCGTGTCACTATCATCAGCAGAGCACTGCCTGTCACTGAAGCCGTGTCACTAAGATGGACAGAGCACTGCCCGTCACTGAAGCCGTGTCACTAAGATGGACAGAGCACTGCCTGTCACTGAAGCTGTGTCACTAATATGGACAGAGCACTGCCCGTCACTGAAGCTGTGTCACTATCATCAGCAGAACACTGCCCGTCACTGAAGCCGTGTCACTAAGATGGACAGAGCACTGCCCGTCACTGAAGCCGTGTCACTAAGATGGACAGAGCACTGCCTGTCACTGAAGCTGTGTCACTATCATCAGCAGAGCACTGCCCGTCACTGAAGCTGTATCACTAAGATGGACAGAGCACTGCCCGTCACTGAAGCCGTGTCACTAAGATGGACAGAACACTGCCCGTCACTGGAGCCGTGTCACTAAGATGGACAGAGCACTGCCTGTCACTGCAGCTGTGTCACTATCATCAGCAGAGCACTGTCCGTCACTGGAGCCGTGTCACTAAGATGGACAGAGCACTGCCCGTCACTGGAGCCGTGTCACTAAGATGGACAGAGCACTGACCGTCCCCGTCTATGTCCACCGAGCAGGCGTCGCCTTCACCGTTGTTGTCGGTGTCGATCTGCGCGGGGTTGTGCACGTAGGGACAGTTGTCACAGCGGTCCCCAACCTCATCCTTGTCATAGTCAAACTGGCGGGGGTTGAAGAGGAGCTGGCAGTTGTCCTGAAAACACAGGAAGAAACTTCAGAAAGAGCAAAGCAACGCCTGTCGGGCTGCTACTGACCTGCTCGGCACGTACGTCCCACATTCAGCGTACCCCGACTCACCCGCACGGAAACACAGAAGACCAGCCACCCGGCCCTCCCCTAGCCCCGCTTCCTATCACGGCAGGGGCCCGTTATCTGTCCACCTGCTCGCTCTTAGAATTTGGAGATTTCTTACAGCAGAGATGCAGTTCCATTTGCTGTGAGGTGAGTGAGCAGGCGTGGCTGAGGAACGAGGTCAGCGAGTCACCCAGCCGGGCGGGGGGCTGAGGTGGCCCCCACACACCGGCACTGGGTGCTCACTGCCATCGGGCGGCACGGCAAAGGCCGGGGTGGCAGTTATTGTGGTGGCGCCTGTCACTCATGGAGCCTCACCTTGTGTCTGAAGAACCCCCAGGGGCCCAGGCCCTGGTCCCCTTGTGTCCCGAGGGACCAGCTGTCCTGAGCGGTAACTTGTGGGGACTGAGGACAAATCTTTGTCAAGACGATGGCTCCACAAAGGCCGTTCAGTGTACAGCCTGGTAGGGGACCACTTTACTCCCAAAGCCACAATCGGGGGACCACTCTGCCCCACACTTTCTCCTCACCCAGCCCCAGTGTCCCCACCCCCTTCCCCTCACCCCCCAGTGTCCCCACCCCTTCCCCTCACCCTCCAGTGTCCCCACCCCCTTCCCCTCACCCTCCAGTGTCCCCACCCCCTTCCCCTCACCCCCCAGTGTCCCCACCCTCTCCCCCCCCCGCCCGGGTCCCCACCCCCTCCCCCTCACCCCCCCGTGTCCCCACCCCTCCCCCCCCGCCCGGGTCCCCAGCCCACCTTCTCGTCGCTCACGCCGTCGTTGTCATCGTCCTCATCACAGGCATCACCAATTCCATCCTTGTCGAAATCCTCCTGCCCGGAGTTGGGCAGCCGGGGACAGTTATCCTGGTTAGGGAAGACAGGATCCATGTCCCCTCTCTCCTCCTCCTCCGTCATCACAAGCTTTGTGTGCACACAAAGCACCGGAGTCCAGTTCCCACTTGACATCCCAGGGGAATGTTTCCACCGCAGCACAGACGAGAAGGGGAGGACGGCGCAGAGGGCGGAGCACGGCCCGGGGTGAGGGTGCGGGTGGGGGAGGACGGCCACGGAGGGCGGAGCACGGCCTGGGGTGAGGGTGTGGTGGGGGAGGACGGCACGGAGGGCGGAGCATGGCCCGGGGTGAGGGTGCGGGTGGGGGAGGACGGCCGGGGAGGACGGAGCACGGAGGGCGGAGCACGGCTAGGGATGAAGATGAGGGTGAGGGAGGACGGCGGGGGAGGATGGCCGCGGAGGGCGGAGCACGGCCCGGGGTGAGGGTGCGGTGGGGGAGGACGGCCGGGGAGGGCGGAGCATGGAGGGTGGAGCACGGCCTGGGGTGAGGGTGAGGGTGGGGGAGGACGGCCGGGGAGGACAGCCGCGGAGGGCGGAGCACGGAGGGTGGAGCACGGCCCGGGGTGAGGGTGAGGGTGGGGGAGGATGGCCGGGAGGGTGGAGCACGGCCTGGGGTGAGGGTGAGGGTGGGGGAGGACGGCGGGGGAGGACAGCCGCGGAGGGCGGAGCACGGAGGGTGGAGCATGGCCCGGGGTGAGGGTGAGGGTGGGGGAGGACGGCCGCGGAGGGCGGAGCACGGCCCGGGGTGAGGGTGTGGTGGGGGAGGCCGGCCGCGGAGGGCGGAGCACGGCCCGGGGTGAGGGTGAGGGTGGGGGAGGACGGCCGCGGAGGGCGGAGCACGGCCTGGGGTGAGGGTGAGGGTTGGGGAGGAAGGCCGGGAGGGCGGAGCATGGCCTGGGGTGAGGGTGAGGGTGGGGGAGGTCGGCCGGGGAGGGCGGAGCACGGCCCAGGGTGAGGGTGAGGGTGGGGGAGGACGGCGGGGGAGGACGGCCGCGGAGGGCGGAGCACGGCCCGGGGTGGGGATGAGGGAGGACAGCCGGGGAGGGCGGAGCACGGCCCAGGGTGAGGGTGAGGGTGGGGGAGGACGGTGGGGGAGGACGGCCGCGGAGGGCAGAGCACGGCCGGCCCCGGGCTGCAGGGACTGACTGCCTCGGGCGTCACAGGCAGCCCTGCCTCCCTCACTGTCCTCCTCCTCCAATCGCGCGGGCCCGGGAAAGGCTTTCGGGGGAAGGCGCATGCTCAGATTGGACAGTGATGGACAGGCATTACAGGTGGCGGCAATCGTGCTTTCAGGCGATGCTTTCTTGCCATCGTGCAGCATTGACCCTTGTGGCTCACGGCACAAAGGCCTCCCAACGCCTTGTGGTGGCAGAACGGCCCCCACCCAGGCCACCGCCCCTCAGGAGAGCAGGGGGCGGCGGGGATGGGCGGCGGAGGCGACTTCTTCCGCCAAGGGTCCTGACAGAAGCGGCCACCCTGGGCTCTGCTGGGTCCTGCACAACGCACAGCAGCCGTCGGGGAGGGGGACTGATCTGAGGAGACGGCGTGCGGAAGAAAGCAACGTGAACACGGGGGCAGAGACGAGCGTGGCGCCGCGGCCTCTGCGGGAGCCCCTACTGACACTTGGCCCTCGTGCCTGTGTCCTGGAGAAGTGCTGAGAACAGGTTCTGTTGTTCCTGTGCCCCACAGAGGACACCGACAGCGGTTCCCGCCGCGAGTCAGGAGCTCCTTCTCCCAGCTCCAGATCGACCACACCAGGGACTCTGTGAAGAACCGACTGCTCGGTTCTTGCTCAGTGACCGCTGATGGGCCCGCAGGGTCTGCGGACTCCACTGCCCCGGGCCGGGGGTGGAATCCCCTAGATCTTTTCTTGTCCTTCTCACTGGGGTTGAGCCTGACTGTAGTCAACCTGAGCAAGTGGGGATGAACACTGTCTCCCAAGACACAACAGCCACTACACTACCCTTAGTAATGATTCCTGAAATGCAAGGAAATAACCAAGGAGAGGCCCTGCCTGCAACTCCAATCCTTTGGGCGGGAGGCCTGGACTCTGGGAGGAGAGCCAGCCAGCCAGGCTCCGGCTCCCTTCCTTCCCCCAGTCATGGGAGAGTGTTCACCTAGAACGCCATTGTCTTGAGGGAGGGAATGCACCTGGCTCTAGGAGGAACGAAGACAAGTTTCACATTCCTTAGGCCAATGCCTTCTCATTTCTAGATTGGGCACAATCCTTCCACTGTGGAGGAATGAACTGGAGCAGACTTGGTGCTGGGGAGGAGGGGACAGGAGTGACCTGGTGCTGATGGAGGAGGGGACAGGAGTGGACCTGGTGCTGATGGAGGAGGGGACAGGAGTGGACCTGGTGCTGGGGAGGAGGGGACAGGAGTGGACCTGGTGTTGATGGAGGAGGGGACAGGAGTGGACCTGGTGCTGGGGAGGAGGGGACAGGAGTGGCCTTGGGCTGGGTTGGAGGGGACAGGAGTGGACCTGGTGTTGATGGAGGAGGGGACAGGAGTGGACCTGGTGCTGTGGAGGAGGGGACAGGAGTGACCTGGTGCTGTGGAGGAGGGGACAGGAGTGGACCTGGTGTTGGTGGAGGAGGGGACAGGAGTGGACCTGGTGCTGGGAAGGAGGGGGCAGGAGTGGACCTGGTGCTGTGGAGGAGGGGACAGGAGTGGACCTGGTGCTGGGGAGGAGGGGACAGGAGTGGACCTGGTGTTGATGGAGGAGGGGACAGGAGTGGACCTGGTGCTGGGGAGGAGGGGACAGGAGTGAACCTGGTGCTGATGGAGGAGGGGACAGGAGTGGACCTGGTGCTGGGGAGGAGGGGACAGGAGTGGACCTGGTGCTGGGGAGGAGGGGACAGGAGTGGACCTGGTGCTGGGGAGGAGGGGACAGGAGTGGACCTGGTGCTGGGGAGGAAGGGACAGGAGTGGACCTGGTGCTGTGGAGGAGGGGGCAGGAGTGGACCTGGTGCTGTGGAGGAGGGGACAGGAGTGGACCTGGTGTTGGTGGAGGAGGGGACAGGAGTGGACCTGGTGCTGGGAAGGAGGGGGCAGGAGTGGACCTGGTGCTGTGGAGGAGGGGACAGGAGTGGACCTGGTGCTGGGGAGGAGGGGACAGGAGTGGACCTGGTGTTGATGGAGGAGGGGACAGGAGTAGACCTGGTGCTGGGGAGGAGGGGACAGGAGTGGACCTGGCGTTGATGGAGGAGGGGACAGGAGTAGACCTGGTGCTGGGGAGGAGGGGACAGGAGTGGACCTGGTGTTGATGGAGGAGGGGACAGGAGTGGACCTGGTGCTGGGGAGGAGGGGACAGGAGTGAACCTGGTGCTGATGGAGGAGGGGACAGGAGTGGACCTGGTGCTGTGGAGGAGGGGACAGGAGTGGACCTGGTGCTGTGGAGGAGGGGACAGGAGTGGACCTGGTGTTGGTGGAGGAGGGGACAGGAGTGGACCTGGTGCTGGGAAGGAGGGGGCAGGAGTGGACCTGGTGCTGTGGAGGAGGGGACAGGAGTGGACCTGGTGCTGGGGAGGAGGGGACAGGAGTGGACCTGGTGTTGATGGAGGAGGGGACAGGAGTAGACCTGGTGCTGGGGAGGAGGGGACAGGAGTGGACCTGGCGTTGATGGAGGAGGGGACAGGAGTAGACCTGGTGCTGGGGAGGAGGGGACAGGAGTGGACCTGGTGTTGATGGAGGAGGGGACAGGAGTGGACCTGGTGCTGGGGAGGAGGGGACAGGAGTGAACCTGGTGCTGATGGAGGAGGGGACAGGAGTGGACCTGGTGCTGGGGAGGAGGGGACAGGAGTGGACCTGGTGCTGGGGAGGAGGGGACAGGAGTGGACCTGGTGCTGGGGAGGAGGGGACAGGAGTGGACCTGGTGCTGGGGAGGAAGGGACAGGAGTGGACCTGGTGCTGTGGAGGAGGGGGCAGGAGTGGACCTGGTGCTGGGGAGGAGGGAACAGGAGTGGACCTGGTGTTGATGGAGGAGGGGACAGGAGTGGACCTGGTGCTGGGGAGGAAGGAACAGGAGTGGACCTGGTGTTGATGGAGGAGGGGACAGGAGTGGACCTGGTGCTGGGGAGGAGGGGACAGGAGTGGACCTGGTGTTGATGGAGGAGGGGGCAGGAGTGGACCTGGTGCTGGGGAGGAGGGGACAGGAGTGGACATGGTGTTGGTGGAGGAGGGGACAGGAGTGGACCTGGTGCTGTGGAGGAGGGGACAGGAGTGGACCTGGTGTTGATGGAGGAGGGGACAGGAGTGGACCTGGTGTTGATGGAGGAGGGGATAGGAGTGGACCTGGTGCTGATGGAGGAGGGGGCAGGAGAGGACCTGGTGCTGGTGGAGGAGGGGACAGGAGTGGACCTGGTGCTGGTGGAGGAGGGGCAGCACTGGGCCTTGGGCTGGGGAGGAGGGGACAGGAGTGGGCCTTGGGCTGGGGAGGAGGGGACTGGCAGAGGGGACTGGGGGAGACCTGGTGCTCAGTGGGGCTGGGCCTCACCTTGATGCAGTGGTAGGTAGCGTTGGTGGCACACACCAGGTTGTTGTTGGGCCAGCCATCCAGGTCCGAGTCCTCCCCGCAGATGAGCCCATCGCCTGCGTAGCCTGTCTGGCACTCACACTTGAACATAGGATCGCTGAAGTGACCCAGGTAGATGCACTCTGCATGCTTGTGGCAGTTGTGAGTCTTGTCCTTGCATGGGTTTTCAGGTTCACACACCTGCAGGACCAAGGGCCATGTGAGCCATCCACAGGCCCTGCCCAGGAAAGACGAAGGCCAGCCCTGGGGCAGCTGGGGGCACAGGAACCCCTCACAAGTGGACAGGGGCCATGGTGGCCGCCGGGGTACAAAAATCAGGAGTTGGGCTAATTCTGGCCCTGGTCGGAGGCACCTGTTCATGGTTCTCTGAGCAAGTCAAGCATCATTTTGGAGGCTACTCCGTCTCACATGCGCCATCGCACAGTCCATGGGGATGGAGTATGTTCCCCAGATAACCTGCTAGACCTGACTGTCTGGTGTGTCTCAGGCTGGTAGCTCCACACACACCCCCACCAGCGGGAGGTGGTTAGGTCCCCGGGGCTCTGTCCTCAGAAGTGGACTCATGATGACTGTGACGTTCAGTCTTTTACCTTCTCTGGACTTCTCTCTGGTCCTCTACCCCCTCCCAGGGTGACACTGCACAAGGACCCTCACTCCATGCCTGGCTGGCGGCCGTGGACTTCCCAGCCTCCAGAAGTAAGGCTCTGTCCTTTGTAACTGACCCAGCCTCAAGCACCATGCTACAGTAGCACAGAACAGACTTAAGAGATCGTCAGCCTACAAAAACAATTGGATTCTTTGCTCAAAAGCATGGCTCGGAATCCCCCGTGCCCAGCGGAGTGGCACCATGTGGACAGAGGTGTGGTCAGCTTCTCTGGGGTAGATACACCCCACTTCCCCCAAATGATGCTCCATTCTCTTACCCATCACATCTCCATCTTCTCTGGACTTGCCCGATGTTTTCCAAAGCCTTCCCCAATACACAGGAAAGGGTAGCCTCGCTTACCTGCTTTTCTGTCCTGGCAGCCTCCAGGCCAACCCCGAAGGGCTGGCTCCCCTTGTAGCGTGGGGGGCAGGGCAGACAGTGGAAGCCGGGCAGGGTGTTGACGCAGCGGGAAGCTTTGCTGGTAGAGAAGCAAATATCCGTGACCACAGCACACTGCAAGGACAAGCAGCCATCAGTCACCACCCCGACCTAGTGGCGCTCCGCGGCCCAGGGAGGAAGGGACACTTACCTCATCCAGGTCCTCGCAGTGAGTGCCATTGCCTAGGAAGCCCGCAGGGCAGGAGCCGCAGGACCACGAGCCATCAGGAAAGCTGTTGCACTCTGCTCCAGGAAAGCAGGGGTTGGACAAGCAGCCATCTGTGCGGAGAAGCAAAGCTAACTACACTGCACGCAGGACTGGCCTCACTCAGCACACAGCGCTTGGCTGGAGAAAGCTGGTCCATCTCAGTTCAGCCACCCTAAGCGGTGTGCGAGAGATACACTAGAGTTACGCACATCACAGGAGATGGACAGCCATCCGCCTATCCCCTCGAGAACGGACAGTCACCACCTATCCCCTCGAGAATGGACAGTCACCGCCTATCCCCCCTGAGAATGGACAGTCACCGCCTATCCCCTCGAGAATGGACAGTCACCGCCTATCCCCCCTGAGAATGGACAGTCACCGCCTATCCCCCCTGAGAATGGACAGTCACCGCCTATCCCCTCGAGAATGGACAGTCACCGCCTATCCCCTCGAGAATGGACAGTCACCCGCCTATCCCCTCGAGAATGGACAGTCACCCGCCTATCCCCTCGAGAATGGACAGTCACCGCCTATCCCCCCTGAGACTGGACAGTCACCGCCTATCCCCTCGAGAATGGACAGTCACCGCCTATCCCCCCTGAGAATGGACAGTCACCGCCTATCCCCCCTGAGAATGGACAGTCACCGCCTATCCCCCCTGAGAATGGACAGTCACCGCCTATCCCCTCGAGAATGGACAGTCACCCGCCTATCCCCTTGAGAATGGACAGTCACCGCCTATCCCCTCGAGAATGGACAGTCACCGCCTATCCCCCCTGAGAATGGACAGTCACCGCCTATCCCCTCGAGAATGGACAGTCACCGCCTATCCCCACTGAGACCAGACAGTCACCGCCTATCCCCTCGAGAATGGACAGTCACCGCCTATCCCCCCTGAGAATGGACAGTCACCGCCTATCCCCTCGAGAATGGACAGTCACCCGCCTATCCCCTTGAGAATGGACAGTCACCGCCTATCCCCACTGAGACCAGACAGTCACCGCCTATCCCCTCGAGAATGGACAGTCACCCGCCTATCCCCCCTGAGAATGGACAGTCACCGCCTATCCCCTCGAGAATGGACAGTCACCGCCTATCCCCCCTGAGAATGGACAGTCACCGCCTATCCCCCCTGAAAATGGACAGTCACCGCCTATCCCCCCTGAGAATGGACAGTCACCGCCTATCCCCTCGAGAATGGACAGTCACCGCCTATCCCCTCTGAGAATGGACAGTCACCGCCTATCCCCCCTGAAAATGGACAGTCACCGCCTATCCCCTCGAGAATGGACAATCACCCGCCTATCCCCCCTGAGAATGGACAGTCACCACCTATCCCCTCGAGAATGGACAGTCACCGCCTATCCCCCCTGAGAATGGACAGTCACCGCCTATCCCCTTGAGAATGGACAGTCACCGCCTATCCCCCCTGAGAATGGACAGTCACCACCTATCCCCCCTGAGAATGGACAGTCACCGCCTATCCCCCCTGAGAATGGACAGTCACCACCTATCCCCCCTGAGAATGGACAGTCACCGCCTATCCCCCCTGAGAATGGACAGTCACCGCCTATCCCCCCTGAGAATGGACAGTCACCACCTATCCCCCCTGAGAATGGACAGTCACCACCTATCCCCCCTGAGAATGGACAGTCACCACCTATCCCCCCTGAGAATGGACAGTCACCGCCTATCCCCCCTGAGAATGGACAACCACCGCCTATCCCCTCGAGAATGGACAGTCACCACCTATCCCCCCTGAGAATGGACAGTCCCGCAGCGCCCACCCCCCTGTGCGCACGCTGACCCGCAGTGCAGCCCCGCAGCGCCCACCCTCATGTGCACACACTGACCCGCAGTGCAGCCCCGCAGCGCCCCCCCCCGTGCGCACACGCTGACCCGCGGTGCAGCCCTGCAGCGCCCACCCCCCTGTGCGCACGCTGACCCGCAGCGCAGCCCCGCAGCGCCCCCCCCCCCCGCTGCGCGCACGCTGACCCGCAGCGCAGCCCCGCAGCGCCCCCCCCCCCGCCGCGCGCACACACCTATGGGGCAGCTCCTCTTGTTGCACATCTGGTGCTCCTTCATGTCTCCCACGCAGTCCCTCCCGCCGTGCTGGGGCTCAGGGCTGTTGCAGACCCTGGCCCGCTCCCGGATTCCTCCCGCACAGGTGACCGTGCAGGCTGACCATGGAGACCAGGGGCTCCAGCGGCCGTCGACTGTGGGGAGAGCCGGGAGAGGGGGCTGAGAGGACACAGGAGCACGGCACCCCGGTCTGCGCTGCCAGGCGATGCAGGAACTGCAGAGCAAGGCCCGGCCCAGCCAGGAGAGCCTGGCTTGTTCTCTTTCAACCGAGAGGCAGGAGAAAGGGGAGACTGGGCCCCTGTGTCCCTTCAAGGTCATGGTGATGGGGTGGCATAGATGACAGAACTTATTTGTTCTTCTGGAGGAAGATTCTCACAGCCTTTTACAAGTAGAAGACCAGGACATCTACCAAGCCAGCCTCTGGGACGCACACTGCCTCATCCCTGAAATGTCACCCGAGTCTCCTTGAGCACGCAGCCATGCCGGGCAGACACACACGGATGACCCCGCCATGAAGGCGTCACCCTGCTTCTACAGGAAAGACGGGGCCCTGGAGCTCTGAACGGGGGGCTCCGTAAGCCACCGCCGTGTCACCCTAGACATAGGCAAAGCCCTGTTCTTCGCACTTTCTGCTCACTGCCCCGGTCCTGGTGTTCTGGCTCCCCTCCCTCCGAGCGCAGAGCCTCCCTGCCTCACCTGTGCTCTAGGCCCACTCGGAGGAAGCCAGGCGAACTCAGAATTTCCGACAAGGACCCCCAAGAACCAGGGCCCACGGCCTGGAGGCCGTGCTGGCTTTGGCTGTAGCACCGCACTGGCTACGGCCGGCTCTGTCACTAGCAATCCCGCTCCAACTCTGCCCGTCGAGCTCCGAGTTTCCGCTCCCTCCTCACTCGCGGTGGGGCAGGCCTTGGTCTTGGGCCGGCCACGGGGCTCTCCCGCGTGCCCCCCCCACCCGCCATCTCCCTCGCCCGTGCTGCCCACTCGGCGGGCACAGAGCGCCCAGAAGGCCCGGCCCGCTTGCCCCAGTGCCATCCCCGAGGGCCCGCACTCACCGGGGCACGGCGTGCCCTGGCAGGGCTTGGTCTCCCGGCCACTGCCCTTGCAGCTCCTGCCGCCCATCTGGGGCACGGGTGAATTGCAGAGGCGGATGCGAGTGACGTTGCCCTCGCCGCAGGTCGCTGAGCACGAGGACCACGGCGACCAGTGGCTCCAGCCGCCGTTCTGACGGACTGATGCAGGAGAAACCGAGGTCAGGCTGCCTTCCAGGCCTTCTGGCCTGGTCCGCCCCAAGGGCTGCCTTTGAGCTCAGCAGCACTCACACGGGAGGGGGGGAAGCCAGCCCCGCCTTCACCTGGGAGGAGGTGACCCACCCAGCAGGAATCGGGAGACCCCAGGGGACCCTGGCCCCGCCCCCGCCCCCTGGAGACCCCAAGTGACCCAGGCCCCGGCCCTGCCCCCACCCCCTGGAGATCCCAGGTGACCCTGGCCCCGCCCCCGCCCCCTGGAGACCCCAAGTGACCCAGGCCCCAGCCCTGCCCCCACCCCCTGGAGATCCCAGGTGACCCTGGCCCCGCCCCCGCCCCCTGGAGACCCCAAGTGACCCAGGCCCCAGCCCTGCCCCCACCCCCTGGAGATCCCAGGTGACCCTGGCCCCGCCCCCGCCCCCTGGAGACCCCAAGTGACCCAGGCCCCCAGCCCCGCCCCAGCCCTTGGAGACCCCAGGTGACCCAGGCCCCGGCCCTGCCCCCGCCCCCTGGAGACCTCAGGTGACCCAGGCCCCAGCCCCGCCCCAGCCCTTGGAGACCCCAGGTGACCCAGGCCCTGCCCCCACCCCCTGGAGACCCCAGGTGACCCAGGCCCCACCTACGCCCCCTGGAGACCCCAGGTGACCCAGGCCCCACCTACGCCCCCTGGAGACCCCAGGTGACCCAGGCCCCGCCCGCCCCCGCCCCCCGGAGACCCCAGGTGACCCAGGCCCTAGCCCCGCCCCCTGGAGACCCCAGGTGACCCAGGCCCCGCCCCCACCCCCTGGAGACCCCAGGTGACCCAGGCCCCGCCCCCGCCCCCTGGAGACCCCAGGTGACCCAGGCCCCACCCGCCCTGCCCGGCACTCACTGCGGGTGTCACACTTGTCCAGGGCGCAGGCCCGCGTCTGGATGGAGGCGCCCCGGCAGGTGTTGCTGGTGACATCGCAGGACCGGCCCCGCTGCTGCGTGCCGGAGCCGCAGGTGACGGAGCACTGCGTCCACTCGGCCCACGGAGACCAGCCCTCCTCGCCCGCGCCCGCTGGGGAGCAGAACGCCCCACGTCAGCCCCACGCGGGGCCCGTACCCCACGCGGGGCGCTCCGCGCTCCCGCCCTGCCGGAGGCCCAAGGTCACCGCCTGACGGAGGGAACCGGTGGGACACGGAGCCTGCGGGGACACCGAGCCACCGAGGCTCAAGGCCGGGTGCCGGCCGGGGCCTGGGCAGCCATCCCAGTAACGGCAGACCTCGGCAGGTCTGAGGGGCGAGGAGCCCTCGGAGCTGTGGGGGACCCGAGGGGGTCCCCACACGGCAGACGCTCACTTCCTCAAGGGGGTGACTCCCCTCTACACAGGTTTTGCTGTGGTTTCACTGCAACCCTTGTTTGCTGTCTTACGTGCTATTGCTTGAAA
The DNA here is from genome assembly GCF_023159225.1 of Perognathus longimembris pacificus. Taxonomy (NCBI): domain Eukaryota; kingdom Metazoa; phylum Chordata; class Mammalia; order Rodentia; family Heteromyidae; genus Perognathus; species Perognathus longimembris. Next base: position 106,780 of record NW_025960482.1, read on the forward strand.
TAATTATTGATGGCATAATCTATTTCCAAATAATTTAAATGGAGAAGAGTAAAATAAAAAGGCAATTCCCTGCCAGAAATTCTCCACGGATCACTGTGGAGACCTTCCCACCTACAAGGCTTCAGGAGGTAGAGAGGCCCCAGAACAGGAGCCCTGGATGCCCCAGAGCCCCAAGTCGGCCCCAACCCCACCCCAGCCCCTGACAGCTAGAACGCAGGAGCATCGACTGAGAGTCTACACCAGCAGCCAGCAGTCAGCTCTGAGGAAAACCTGCTGGCATTCTCTGGTGGACAGCACCGTCCATCGCAAGATTCAGGCCGGAGGGAAAGTTGGTGGGTATCTTGCACATACCAAGTCAAACAACTACATTAACTTCTTGAAATCATAGAGCCTAGGCTCCAATAATCTCATGCGCTGCACATCCGAGGCCTAGGTACACAGAGGACAATGTCCCAGGACACAAAAAGATGATGCTCTTCAGGGCCTGCGCCCCCACTCAGCCCTTGGGTTGCCTCACTGTGGGTCAGGGCCGTGTCCTGACTCACACTCGATCCTCACACAGCTCACTGTGGGTCAGGGCCGTGTCCTGACTCACACTAGGTCCTCACACAGCTCACTGTGGGTCAGGGCCGTGTCCTGACTCACACTAGGTCCTCACACAGCTCACTGTGGGTCAGGGCCGTGTCCTGACTCACACTCGATCCTCACACAGCTCACTGTGGTCAGGGCCGTGTCCTGACTCACACTAGGTCCTCACACAGCTCACTGTGGTCAGGGCCGTGTCCTGACTCACACTCGATCCTCACACAGCTCACTGTGGGTCAGGGCCGTGTCCTGACTCACACTAGGTCCTCACACAGCTCACTGTGGGTCAGGGCCGTGTCCTGACTCACACTCGATCCTCACACAGCTCACTGTGGGTCAGGGCCGTGTCCTGACTCACACTAGGTCCTCACACAGCTCACTGTGGGTCAGGGCCGTGTCCTGACTCACACTAGGTCCTCACACAGCTCACTGTGGGTCAGGGCCGTGTCCTGACTCACACTCGATCCTCACACAGCTCACTGTGGGTCAGGGCCGTGTCCTGACTCACACTAGGTCCTCACACAGCTCACTGTGGGTCAGGGCCGTGTCCTGACTCACACTCGATCCTCACACAGCTCACTGTGGTCAGGGCCGTGTCCTGACTCACACTAGGTCCTCACACAGCTCACTGTGGGTCAGGGCTGTGTCCTGACTCACACTGGATCCTCACACAGATCACTGTGGTCAGGGCTGTGTCCTGACTCACACTCGATCCTCACACAGCTCACTGTGGGTCAGGGCCGTGTCCTGACTCACACTCGACCCTCACACAGCTCACTGTGGGTCAGGGCCGTGTCCTGACTCACACTCGATCCTCACACAGCTCACTGTGGTCAGGGCCGTGTCCTGACTCACACTAGGTCTTCACACAGCTCACTGTGGGTCAGGGCCGTGTCCTGACACACACTCGATCCTCACACAGCTCACTGTGGGTCAGGGCCGTGTCCTGACTCACACTCGATCCTCACACAGCTCACTGTGGTCAGGGCCGTGTCCTGACTCACACTCGGTCCTCACACAGCTCACTGTGGGTCAGGGCCGTGTCCTGACTCACACTCGATTCTCACACGCCCTCTCCCTGGCCCAGGTCTTTGGGCATGGCAGGATCCTATGGCTCAGCCTCCAGGTCTGTGAATGCTGTCCCAGTACAGAGCTTCTTTGCTCTCACACACTTCTCTGGCCCGCCTGGTTAGTTACCCTGGCAGGGTCTTGTCCCCCTCAGGCCCCCCACTGCACAGTCTTTAGGAGTCTGTACCCCCGTTCTCTTCTTTTCAAACCAAGGAAGCAATAAGCAAACCTACTATCAGCATGCAGGGGACAGCAGACTTACAGTGAGAACAGGAAGGGCAGCATTCGCCTTCAATGAAGGATGGGGTGGCGCAGTTTGCTGGTGGGCATGAGATTTGGTGGCAGATGGTTTTAAATTTCTGTAAGTAAAGATAATGTCTTCATAAGGAAACAGGAGGATTTTATTGTTGACGTTACATTTAATGTACTAGGTGAATTTCCTTTGGCGTACCCCATGTGGTTACTGTATATGATTTTGGTATACTAGATAGTATATATACATATATACATATATATACATATATATGCTTACCTGAACTAGGGAAGGCAAAGAAAAATGAGGGAGGGCGTAACAAATATGACAAGAAATGTACTACTTTATTATGTAACTGTACCCCCTCTGTATATCACCTTGTCAATAAAGTTTAATAATAAAAAAAGAAATGCCTTCATAGAACTCTATTTAAAAGTTACAGACATGGGTACAGGGCTGTCTGCACACAGAGCCTACATGGTGAACGTTCACATTCCTGTCCTCTTTTCTCACTTCCAAGCCTGGAGACTACAGTGGAGGCCTCCCGTCTGCCCTATGAAGACAGGAGAAGGGATGGACAAGGTAATCTTTTATAAACAAATGTCTGAGATGGGCTTCATATAAACTGAGCCATCGGCAGGAACTAAAGGGTCTGCCATAATTCTGATAATGACTTATATTTTCCCAGACATGTCCCTAGCATGGAGGCCCTGTCACAGCTGGGTGGAGACAAACTCTGAAGGAGCAGCTGGGTGGCTTCTAGCGGTGCTCACTACCTGATGGCGTTGGCCAACTGAACCCAGTCCTCTGAGTTTATTTTTCTGTACATGCCACACGAAAAGCTTGATGCTAAGTCTCTTTCTAGAGGGTCTCATCCTCAGCCTTCATTCTGTGTCTGAGCACATTTATAGGGAGCCACTGAAGATGCAGCTCTCGTGCAGTAAGGTATGCATGGTCTCGGTGGCGGCAAGCACCGTGTCCCCTGGGTGGCTCTGGCTTTCCAACGTGCCTCACCTTGCAGGTGCATGACGTACAGCTGTCTATCACCCAGGTTTCATTTTCTGCAAAGAACCGACCATCCTGTAAGCAGCCTGACATGTTCCTGGTCTTCAGGGGACCACCGATAAGCTCCAGGAGAAACTGGTTGTCATCCGACTGGAAATGAGGATAGAGGTTAAGTGTGGACGAGAGAGTTCAGCCTATTCCGTCACTGTGTGTGTCTTTGTGTGTGTGAGCTCAGTGTATTCAGTCACCGAGTGTGTACGTGTGTGTGTGAAAGAGAAAGAGAGGAGCGGGCAAGAGGGCTCAGTGTATGCAGTCACTGAGTATGTGTGTGAGCTCAGCGTGTTCGGTCAACATGTGTGGAGGAAGTGTGCTCCTCCCTGAGGGCCTCTGAAGCCAAGCAGCAGAACCCACCAACAGGAGATGGGCTTCATGTGGGGACACCTCCCCGACAAAGGCAGGCAGCACACAGATTAGGGCGAGCCTTCTATGGAGAGGATCATACCACGGAGCACAGCCACCCACTGCTGGTCCTCCTCTACAAACACAGCCGCCACTGCCGTTACTCTGTACAGTTTCAGTGAGGTCAGTCTCCTCCATCTCTGACTTCACATTAACTAACTTTGTTAGGAGCATGTTTCAATTGGCACACAAGAGGCCACCAGTCAGCAGTCAGATGCCTGCCCCTCAGTTTCCCTTCTCTCTTTCCAGGTCAGCTGGCTTGCCCACTGACAATGCCATTTGCCCCAGAACATAGCCTCAATCCTTTCTGGTATAGGCAGCAATCTGGTGCACCACGAGGAACGGTGCTGGCGCTGACAAAGAGGCGACCCCACAGCAGGACCCAGCCTCTGCCACGAAGAACGACCCCAAGAGAACACCCAACAGATCTCCCATTTCCAGAGTGGTGGTGGGAACCCTAGAGGAAGTCCACCCGCTAGGGGACAGGGAGAGATGCCTGAGCTCCCACAGCTCTGGAAAGGTGCAGAGATGAACCTGGCCATCAGGACACCTCCTGGCCAAGATCACCACCATTAACTTGAGCAAGATTCCAGGACCACTCCTCCATCTGCCTCTCAGAGGAGCAGGAAGGGAATCTTGTTGCTCTTCTCCTACCAGACCAATGCAGAACACCACACACCTACTGGACTGACCCAGAACGCCCATATCCACAGCACCAACCCAGACCACCCATGTCTGCAGGAATGACCTAGGACACTCACGCCTATTGAATGACCCAGAACACCCACCCCTACAGGATCAACCCAGAACACCCACGCCTACAGGGCCAACCCAGAACACCCAACACCCACGCCAAGTGGCTCCTTGCACAGGAGACAGGGGCACTCCACGCAACATCCTCGCACCACTACTAGAACGCATCTCCAGCCAGGCTCAGGACCAGATCCAGCAGCTGTTGATAGGAGCTTCCTCTCTGTACTTCTGCCCCAGTCCCTTGCTCAGGCTCTTCTGCCATCTTCTGCTGTGGTTCCTCTGGGCAGAGCCACAGCCTTTCCAGGGTGGATTTATACAGCTTATAGCCAGGAGACCCTCCCTGCTCTCTGCTCCCTCTGGTCTGGGTCTCACCTGAGCACCGATGGCACGGCCCTCTCCCGCCCTATCCTCTGGAAAGTCACAGAAGTGACCCAGACTCCCTGATGATCACTCCTGCCTAGAGAGTGGCTGTGCGTCTCAGGACTCTGGCCTGCTCCCCTCCACGCTCAGTCCCCCCCACAGAGCACGCTCCTCTGAGTGGACATGCTTTCAATTTTCTGGGTGAGGAGGGACTCCCTCCTGCAAAGTAATTACATTGGAGAATGTTCATGATGCAGTTGTGTTTTGGTTTTGACACCTCTGTCTCTCCAGCCTTCACTCTGGTGTGTGTTAAGCCAGCGTCCCCAAAGGGTTTGACCCGGCCTTCCCCTCAGTGGTAGATTTTTAAGTGAATTTTGTCCAGACCAGTGGACAGTTAGGTATCCCACGGACAGCCTTGCTGGGCAGCAGGCGACTGACCATCCCCCCACCCCCTGCCGCGACTCCCAGCTGCCCCCTCCCCACCCCCTGCGACTCCCAGCTGCCCCTCCCCCCAGCACCTACCACTCTCTCCAGGTTCTTGCTGAGCTGGTTCACCATCAGATGCAGCCCAGAAAGCTCGTTCATCATGTTGCTCAGCTCCTCACAGGAGTGTGTGCACACCTCAGGCCTCTTCTGCACACCATGGCCGACAAAGTCCGTGGTGAGGTGAGGGCTCAGGTGCAGTGTCTCCGTGTGCTCACTGATAGCATTGGCTTCAGCTGAAGGGAAGTCTGAAAAGTTAGCAGGGCACGGGCCTCTGCAGGGTCGGACCTGCAGCTCCAAGCTGGCACCATGTTCAAGGCTGCTCTGCACCGCTCCTGGAGATGCTAAACTGTCTCCAGAAATAGGAAGAGTGTGGCACTATTTCTGATTAAGACCCATGCTGACCAAAAGGTGTCAGTCCCATTTCATAACACCATACTCAGCGTCTAAAACGTCCAGTGCAGAGCAGAGGCTGGGCTCGGGAATGCAGAGATTCAGAGCATATAGGAAATGTAAACATATAAAATCAAAGTCACGTGACACACATCTCTGTCACATTGAGCGAGGACAGTTCCCTGCGTACTCGGTGTGAACTGTATGCAACCCTTACCCACTTCCATCTGTCTGCTGGGAGCTCTGAGCCCTCAGAAGCCCTCCTTTCCCTTCTCTATTCATTTACCCTTTTCGGGGCTCCTTTTCTGAGTTTGGTGTTATATCACATGCAGCTGTTTTCTTGACAAACACAGACACCCTCAGGGCTGACTCCTTTCTCTGCCTTCAGTAGTGGTTCTGCCAGCTAGTTCCTCCCCAAACGGAGGTGGATGAACCCCTGGAATCTGGGCACAGTAGACATACTTTACCCCTCACTGACAGAGAAATCGTGCAAACTATCTAAAGCCCTGGTTCCTTCCTGGCCCCCACGTGGGGGGGGGACCCCTAATTTACACGGTGGTTTGGAGTAAAGTCAAGGCACAGAGCCACCCTCAGGCAGGAGCCAACGGCCCCAAAGGGCCCCAAAGGGCTCATCCCGTCTGTTCAGTCCTGGCTTCTCTGGGAGGGGCAAGTATTCCCCATGCCTTCTTCCTCTCAGACACCCTCTGTTGAGTTATTATGTGTGTGAGCTACAATCCTGGTAGGCGTTTACTTAGTGGGCTTCAGGTTCAGGGCCCCTGCCCCCACCTCAACTTAGAGTCACTGTGCTTCTGCCAACATCAATGTATTTGTAACTTGGTAGACAGAGACACGAGCCTACACAGATTGACTGGATTTTTTACTCCACAGTTGCTTTTATTTTTAAAATCCTATTTATTTTTCTATTCACTAAAGAGAATGTGCTTGGGGGCTGGGAAGGTGGCTTGGCAGTAGAGTGCTTGCCTTGCATGCATGAAGCCCGGGGTTCGATTCCTCAGCACCACACAAAGAGAATGTACTCTGCACCTTCCCTTGCCAATCTGTCTGTGTCATCATCAATTTGACCTGGCTGAAGCGGAGCCGCCTGGCCAGCCCCTCCCAGCCCTGCATAGCATCATCACCCGTGGAATTACAACAGCTTGGCTTCTTCACAGTGCGCAACACATAAAAGACCGTGTAATTACCAAGCACCCACTCAGGAACTTGCATGTTCTGCAAAAACAGATTCCTTTCACTCTCTCAAAAACCTACCTCCCAGGCCTCGGTGGCAGCCTTTCCTGCTTAGAACCTCTTCCACGGAGTTTTCAAACACTAAGTGGACATTCTGCAGCAAACCCTGTGGAGACACACGAAGAACAGGAGTGAGGTGCGGGGCTAAAGGGCATTTCTAGCTGGAGGGGCAGGATCCGCCCACAGTGTTTTCTCCTCCGCACTGATATTTGGAAAGTTAGAAATCTCTATGTAATCAGCCCCTGTTATCTGCTACCTTAGAAGCTGGTTTATAGATATGACACAAAAATGAAAGTGTCACCTGAAAAGTTTGGTAACTAGGAAGACAGGTGCACAGAGAAGGCAAAGACGGCCCGGGGTGCTGTGGATTCTGTCTGCTGAGCGTGCTCACACTGACAGGTGGGCTTTGCCATGCAGGGCCTCAGATGTCCAGGTATGTCGCTGAGGGCTCATTGATATCCCCTGGTTCAGAAGATTCGACTCTGGGTCTTGAGGGGAGCCCTCCACACCCGAGTGACCCGGCTCTTGCCAGTGAAGGGAGGCCAAGCACACACGGCCTCCGAAGAGCCCTCTGTGGTGAGAGATCACCCAGGAACACAGCAGGCAGCTCTAGGCCTTTGGCACATGTAACTGAGTTTTACCATACATGCATGTCTGGGCAAGAGAAACACAAATTGTCTCTCCACCTACAACTGGCTCACACACACAACAAATTCTCCTCGTTAAAAAGATATTACTCGCTTGCTGTGCATTTGGCTCACTTCACCTGCAGAACACAGTGCACTGTCCTCTCTTCCCGCATGACGGAAGACTGACTGAGAGATGGACTCGCCACTGCCCAGTATCTGACGAAGGATCAGCCCGTATAGTGACAGCTTGGAGGATCCAAAGTCTGGTTTCCACTGAACATGTGACTCTCCCGGCATCCGAGGAGAAAGAGCCCTAAGTGAGCCATCATGAACCAGGGATATCTGTGTGGACACCCACGCAGGCTCAAACGCTCCTGGCTTTAGGAAACCCTGTTCCACGACACATAGTTATTGTCTCCTAAATTCAAGCTCTTGGCTGGGGATATAGCCTAGTGGCAAGAGTGCCTGCCTCGGATACACGAGGCCCTAGGTTCGATTCCCCAGCACCACATATACAGAAAACGGCCAGAAGCGGCGCGGTGGCTCAAGTGGCAGAGTGCTAGCCTTGAGCGGGAAGAAGCCAGGGACAGTGCTCAGGCCCTGAGTCCAAGGCCCAGGACTGGCCAAAAAAAAAAAAAAAAAAAACCTAAATTCAAGCTCTTCCTTGGAAAGACAGTTTCTAACTGGCTCTCTTCCCAACTCATCACCAAAGCAAAGACTGGAGAAGGGCTTTCCCTAGCAGAATGATTCCAGGATTGTCAGAGCACGTGAGGGAGTCTGGCTCCTGGGTCCTGACCAGCCCTCAATCGCATCGCTGCCCCGAGTGCTGGTGAGCACCCTGTGAGCACTGCTCTTCTCTGCCCAGTTTAGGGCTGTACTGGTTGTGTGTGTGTGTGTGTGTGTGCAAAGCTGATGGCATGTGCTGTGTACACTGTGTCCGTGGGTGCACGTGGCTGTAGCATACCTGTGTGTACTGCTAATGGGTATGCTTGTGCACATGCATGCATAGGTAGTTCTGTATGTCTGTGTGCTGTTTACATGTACAAGTATGTGTGAGGCATGTGTAAGTATATGAGTATGTGTGGGTACTTGTGTGGAGTATATAAGTGTGTGCTTATACGAGACGCATATACGCATATATGTTCACCTGCACGGTGGCGTTTGTGCACATGCATTCAAGTAAGTGCACATGCGTGTGCAAAAATGTGTGTGCACCACAGTGCGCGCATGTGCGCAGGCGCGGCGTGCATGAGTAGGGGGTGCATGCCCGCGTGTGGTGGCTTTTTGGTGCGTATGGGTGTGCAGAGAGGTCGTGTGTGTGAGCACGTGGGTGAGCACGTGGGTGAGCACGGGCAAGGGCACCCCGGTGGCCGTCGTGCACGGCACTCTCCGCCGTGGGGGCCCGGGCTCCCGGCTCGGCCTGTGCCCGGCTCCGTGCCCGCCGGCCCGCCCCCCTCCCCCCGCCCCCCGCCCCGGCCCGCCCGCGGCGCACGCACCCTGAAGTGGCTCTCCCGCGAGGCGCCGCGGGCCACGTACATGCGGCTGCCGTCGGCGGGCAGCTGCTCGTAGAAGGGCTCGTCCAGGGCGACGCTGTCCACCAGGTCGCAGCCCACGTACAGGCTGAAGGCGTCGCCGGCCACCTGCACGGTGACGTTCTTCCAGCGCGCGTCGGCCAGGCCCACGTCCTCCAGCGAGAGCACGTGCTGCGCGCCGCCCGCGCGGAAGGCCAGGTCCAGCGCGTCGCGCGGCCCGTCCGACACGAGCGCGAAGCGCCGCCCCGCCGCGCCGGGGCCCTCCAGGGCCAGCAGCGTGCCGCGGGACCGCGGGTCCTGCTTCAGCTGCGCCGCCAGGAAGAAGCCGTCCTTCCGCCGCATGGCCTCCAGGATCCGGCCCAGCCCGTCCGCGCTCACCGGGGGGATGTAGTCGAAGCGGACGAAGCGGTAGGCGGGCGCGCCGGGCTCGGGCCCCCGGAACTGCTTGGCGCCGATGGTCTTCCGGTTGATGTTGCTGAGGCTGAAGAGGTCGAAGGTCGCCTCCGCGTCCGGGTCGGCGGCTACCGGAGGGAGGGAAGGGGGGGGCGGGGCGGGCGTCACACACCGCCCGGGGCCGGGCCGGCCCGCCGCCCGCCGGGGAGAAGCCTGGAGGCCTCGCCCGCCCGGTCTGCGTGAGGACAACGCCCGGCCCAGAGGTCCATCTACTGCCGGCACAGGCCGGGGCGGCCTCCCTGCCCTCCGCAGGACGCATTGCCGCCTGCGGCCCGCCCTGGCCTGGGCCCACCCGGGCCCCGCCCACCCCGGCCCCGCCCACCCCCGTCCTGGTCCCGCCCTGCCCTGCCCCCGCCCACCCCGGCCCCGCCCACCCCTGTCCTGGTCCCGCCCTGCCCCGCCCCCGCCCACCCCGGCCCCGCCCACCCCCGTCCTGGTCCCGCCCTGCCCCGGCCCCGCCCACCCCGGCCCCGCCCACCCCTGTCCTGGTCCCGCCCTGCCCCGCTCACCCCGCCCCCGCCCACCCCGGCCCCGCCCACCCCTGTCCTGGTCCCTCCCTGCCCCGCCCCCGCCCACCCCGGCCCCGCCCACCCCTGTCCTGGTCCCGCCCTGCCCCACCCACCCCAGCCTTGGCCCACGTGCCGCTCCAGACGAGGTTGCCGGGGCTCAGGGCAGCCCGCCCTCTCCTCTTAAGGAGGCTACCGGAGCTGGGCCAGAAGGAAGAGGGTCTTGAACCCTGCTGGGGTGGATTTCTGACAGCACTAAGGGGCATGCTGCGTGGTAAGCGAAGATGTGGGCGTGTCTTATTTTTTTTTTTAATGTGCCTTCCAAACGCTACTGCACTGTACGGTTAGGAGCCTTGGTCTCCTGTCCACGCGTGAGTGGCTTAAGTCACCACACCACAGCTCAAAGGAAGGCATCGGTTCTCACCAATGTTGGAACCGCTTAAGTACCAAAAGATACCTCTGAATAGAAAGCCCAAAGAAAGATGCAAACATCATAACACACACTCCATGACAGAAAGGTGAATTTTACCATCTCAATAGAGATATTGGCAGTAGTATAACTAATTAAAATAATTTAAGCCTTTGACTACTGCTGCTAAAAGTATCCATCCCAGTTTTGCAACTTATTCAAAGGATAAAGTCATGGATCTGTTCACAACAATATTCCAGTCACATAGTAACATTAAAGTCAAAATCTGAGGAAGAATTGGTCTGCAAACACTGGGACTCATATGTGATGGAAAAATCAGAGTCCTTAAGATTATGTTGGAAAAACATAAATGCCCCGGGGAAATGTTTAACAAATAATTTAAGCGGGAAGGAAGTAGAGAGAAACTGAGATATAAAACCAGATCTTTGCAGTTTTGTAAGCCTTGCTTGACTCCTGCCACAACAGCGGCTGGTGTCTCACCGGCAGCTAAGCCGTGCCCACCTCAGAGCACACACTGCCCACACTCACCTTGAGCACGCGGCCACACACACAGGGCCAGCAGGACCAGCCTCCAGAGCATCCTGCCTCCTGCTGCGGCCCCTAGGAGAAAAACCAGCCCCGTCAGTGTGTGCCCCCAGCTGCAGCTCTGACAGTGGGATCTCTCAAAAACACTGCGCGTGTAACAATCAAAAGCAAGCATCCTTGTGTGAAGTTAAATGCAATGCTTTGCTGACCGCTGACCCTCCATGGGCTGGGGATCCTGGGTGATATTCTACATATTCCCACAATGGAACCCTCAGAACCACCTGCCATGAATGCACCCATCTCACAGAGGAGAAAGTGGGAGAGAGGGCAGTTGCTTGCCCTCATTAGTTCAGCTACAAGATGTGTAGCCAGGGCTTAGCTCCAGAAGCTTGCATTCAGAAAAACATCACCCTGGTGAAAATAATCTGTGAAGGCATTTGGCAAATGTCCAAGAAAAGAAACAGTTATGCATAATTTAATTAAATAGAATCAATATCAACTGCATTTCAAAGTTGGAAACAGATCTGGTGTATCACTCTTATGAGAAACAGAAGATTTTACTTAGCAACGATTCTTACCCTACTTCTCTCTTTTCGTGCAGGCCTGTTTTTCCATTCTCTGGGATTCTAAATTGGCATGGCTTCCCAGACACTGGACCAGAAGTCAGCAGGCCTGGACTGAAGCCCGGCTGCACCGTTAACTCCTCGCGGCCCGCCGTGCCGGGGTCTCCGCTCCTGCTCCTGGTGAGTAGGGGCAGGGCTGCCCCGGTGCCCCGGACCCTCGCATCCCCACTGGTGTGAAATCTAGCGCTCAGGTCCCAGTCCCTCCCCTGCTGAGACCACCTGACGCGGACTGAACTCTCCCTGCTGAGGAGATACAAGACCTCTGCCTCTCGAGAAATACTTGGCAAGGTGAGATCGCCACCTTCCAGGCCCAGCACTTCCCCGGGGAGGGCAGCGCGCAGTGGGGTCGCAGGTCACCTCCCGGAGGACACACAGGGAGGGCAGCGCACAGTGGGGTTGCAGCTCTCCTCCTGGAGGCCACACATGGAGGGCAGTGCACAGTGGGGTCGCAGCTCTCCTCCCGGAGGCCACACAGGGAGGGCAGCGCACAGTGGGGTCACAGCTCTCCTGGAGGCCAGCCGGCCACACAGGGAGGGCAGCGCACAGTGAGGTCGCAGCTCTCCTCCTGGAGGCCGCACAGGGAGGGCAGTGCACAGTGGGGTCGCAGGTCACCTCCTGGAGGCCGCACAGGGAGGGAAGCGCACAGTGGGGTCGCAGCTCTCCTCCCAGAGGCCACACAGGGAGGGCAGCGCACAGTGGGGTCGCAGGTCACCTCCTGGAGGCCAGCCGGCCACACAGGGAGGGCAGCGCACAGTGGGGTCACAGCTCTCCCGGAGGCCGCACAGGGAGGGCAGTGCACAGTGGGGTCACAGCTCTCCTGGAGGCCGCACAGGGAGGGCAGTGCACAGTGGGGTCACAGCTCTCCTGGAGGCCGCACAGGGAGGGCAGTGCACAGTGGGGTCACAGCTCTCCTGGAGGCCGCACAGGGAGGGCAGCGCACAGTGGGGTCGCAGGTCACCTCCCGGAGGCCACACAGGGAGGGCAGCGCACAGTGGGGTCGCAGGTCACCCGGAGCCGTCCCGTCACAGGGAGGGCAGCGCACAGTGGGGTCGCAGGTCACCCAGAGCCGTCCCGTCACAGGGAGGGCAGCGCACAGTGGGGTCGCAGGTCACCCGGAGCCGCCCCGTCACAGGGAGGGCAGCGCACAGTGGGGTCGCAGGTCACCCGGAGCCGCCCCGTCACAGGGAGGGCAGCGCACAGTGGGGTTGCAGCTCTCCTCCCGGAGGCCACACAGAGAGGGCAGCGCACAGTGGGGTTGCAGCTCTCCTCCTGGAGGCCACACATGGAGGGCAGTGCACAGTGAGGTCGCAGCTCTCCTCCTGGAGGCCGCACAGGGAGGGCAGCGCGCAGTGGGGTCACAGGTCACCTCCCGGAGAACACACAGGGAGGGCAGCGCACAGTGGGGTCGCAACTCTCCTGGAGGCCAGCCGGCCACACAGGGAGGGCAGCGCACAGTTAGGTCGCAGCTCTCCTCCTGGAGGACACACAGGGAGGGCAGCGCACAGTGGGGTCGCAGCTCTCCTCCTGGAGGCCACACAGGGAGGGCAGCGCACAGTGGGGTCACAGGTCACCCAGAGGCCACACAGGGAGGGCAGCACACAGTGGGGTCGCAGCTCTCCTCCCAGAGGCCACACAGGGAGGGCAGCGCGCAGTGGGGTCGCAGCTCTCCTCCCGGAGGCCACACAGGGAGGGCAGCGCACAGTGGGGTCACAGCTCTCCTCCCGGAAGCCACACAGGGAGGGCAGCGCACAGTGGGGTCACAGCTCTCCTCCCGGAGGCCACACAGGGAGGGCAGTGCACAGTGGGATCGCAGGTCACCCGGAGCCGTCTCGTCACAGGGAGGGCAGCGCACAGTGGGGTCGCAGGTCACCTCCTGGAGGCCAGCCGGCCACACAGGGAGGGCAGCGCACAGTGGGGTCACAGCTCTCCCGGAGGCCGCACAGGGAGGGCAGTGCACAGTGGGGTCACAGCTCTCCTGGAGGCCGCACAGGGAGGGCAGCGCACAGTGGGGTCGCAGGTCACCTCCCGGAGGCCACACAGGGAGGGCAGCGCACAGTGGGGTCGCAGGTCACCCGGAGCCGTCCCGTCACAGGGAGGGCAGCGCACAGTGGGGTCGCAGGTCACCCAGAGCCGTCCCGTCACAGGGAGGGCAGCGCACAGTGGGGTCGCAGGTCACCCGGAGCCGCCCCGTCACAGGGAGGGCAGCGCACAGTGGGGTCGCAGGTCACCCGGAGCCGCCCCGTCACAGGGAGGGCAGCGCACAGTGGGGTTGCAGCTCTCCTCCCGGAGGCCACACAGAGAGGGCAGCGCACAGTGGGGTTGCAGCTCTCCTCCTGGAGGCCACACATGGAGGGCAGTGCACAGTGAGGTCGCAGCTCTCCTCCTGGAGGCCGCACAGGGAGGGCAGCGCGCAGTGGGGTCACAGGTCACCTCCCGGAGAACACACAGGGAGGGCAGCGCACAGTGGGGTCGCAACTCTCCTGGAGGCCAGCCGGCCACACAGGGAGGGCAGCGCACAGTTAGGTCGCAGCTCTCCTCCTGGAGGACACACAGGGAGGGCAGCGCACAGTGGGGTCGCAGCTCTCCTCCTGGAGGCCACACAGGGAGGGCAGCGCACAGTGGGGTCACAGGTCACCCAGAGGCCACACAGGGAGGGCAGCACACAGTGGGGTCGCAGCTCTCCTCCCAGAGGCCACACAGGGAGGGCAGCGCGCAGTGGGGTCGCAGCTCTCCTCCCGGAGGCCACACAGGGAGGGCAGCGCACAGTGGGGTCACAGCTCTCCTCCCGGAAGCCACACAGGGAGGGCAGCGCACAGTGGGGTCACAGCTCTCCTCCCGGAGGCCACACAGGGAGGGCAGTGCACAGTGGGATCGCAGGTCACCCGGAGCCGTCTCGTCACAGGGAGGGCAGCGCACAGTGGGGTCGCAGGTCACCTCCTGGAGGCCAGCCGGCCACACAGGGAGGGCAGCGCACAGTGGGGTCACAGCTCTCCTCCTGGAGGCCACACAGGGAGGGCAGTGCACAGTGGGGTCACAGCTCTCCTCCTGGAGGCCGCACAGGGAGGGCAGCGCACAGTGGGGTCGCAGGTCACCTCCCGGAGGCCACACAGGGAGGGCAGCGCACAGTGGGGTCACAGGTCACCCGGAGCTGCCCCCTCACAGGGAGGGCAGCGCACAGTGAGGTCGCAGGTCACCCGGAGCCGTCCCGTCACAGGGCCCCCCCCCCCACGTGGGCAGGTTGCTTCGTTTTCATCCATGGCGTGGTAGGTGGAAGAAGGATCGCTCTGAACTCAGTGGGCTTGACGGGGCTGCAGCTTTGCAGCCCAGACAACTCCTTGACGCTCCGGGCTCACTTCCCTTATCTCTCCGTGGAAAACAGCCCTGTACGGCATCTGCTACTGGGTTGTTAGGAACGCGCATTAAGCAGATGGCATGGCCCTGGAGCACGTTTCAGCGGAGCTGGCTCCTGAGGCTCCGGCGGCTTCCGCCCGCCGGTGGCTGGGCCGAGCTCCCAGACCCCTGCCGCGTCCCCGGAACAGTGCCTGCGCCCAGAGAACCCGGGGGCTGGGGGTCCTGGGCAGGCGGGGTGCGTGAGGCTTGCTAATACTCCTGCCCCGTCCCCGACCAGGTGTGCCTCCGGACGCGGCCCCTCTCGCCCGATGGCTGGCTCCGCAGGTCCACTCCACCCCCCAGCGCCAATTCCACAGCACGGGGTGAACGGTTGCACAATCACAGGCTAACATTTCGAACGCTGGGCGAAATCCATCCCCCACACAAGTGCCACAAGGCATCAGAGGCCAGTGGCCAGCCCCTGTCCCCCCGGGGGTTTGTCACAGTGGACGGGATGGTCCTGGTATGGAAGCCTGTGGCTTCTGGTGTCAGCAGACCATGCGACTGCACCGCAGGTCCACAGACAAACTCACCCTACCCTGAGCCTCTCTCCTTCCACACAGCCACACAACACGTTTAGGGCTAGATTTTTCCAAAATAAATTCATCCAACTCGACAGCTTCCTTTCCCATCCCCAGCCCAGACCTCTGTCCTTCAGCTGCCCTAAACGCTGCCGGCTCATTTCACAGGCAAACTTTCCCCAAACTTTTCAAAACGGCTTTATTCCCTGGCAGCGCGATCATCCCCACGGACTACCGATGCGATCACGAGGCTTGCTCAGCTATTACTGTGATAAGAGCTAGACTCCACAATCGCTAATTATTTTTGCATTTTCTGAAATTGTTTTAAAAGCCTTCCTCATGGCTCCTCTCCAGTAACAGACTTGGACGCAGAAACTTATCCTGAATCTCAATATAGCCTCTCCGGGCTTCTCAGGCAGGTACACAGACAAAAACAGCAGAACCTCAGCAGGAGGCCAGAGCGGATGGGGGCTCCAGCAGGCCCCCTGCAAACCCGACCTCAAAGTGAACTTCCTTGAAAGTCAGGTCTCCCATTAATTAACAAAGATGACACACGTGAGAAAGGGCTTCTGCCAAGGTGAGATGCGAAGGGATATGCCCACCGTGGAATTTAGGAGCCTGCCTCGCATGTTTTTCTTCTCGTCTATTGGACATCAAGAGCCTTTTCTGAAAGTCACAGCCCAATGAACTAACTGAGTAAACAAACAGTGCCCCGTACCTGGTACGCTGGAAGGCCGGCGTGGACTGCACTCGGTGTTCAGGTCCAGACAGGGCAAGGATGAAGCGCTGGGGGCGTGGAGGAGACAGGGTCCCGGCTGAAGGCTGCTGGCCGGTGGACACTCTTTCTGCCTTCAGGCAGCAGACAGCTCCTTTATATGCTCTTCTCCCCGAGTGGCCCTGCCAATCAGACACACAAGGAAGCACGTTTAATTCATTCCTTCGAAGAAATGACCTAATTCCTCCTTCCCATCCCACCATTTGCTCTGAGTACCTGTGTCTGAGTCCAAGTCCAGCCCTCCGTGCTAGACACCGCCCCTGCTCCAAGTCTACCCTGGACTTGCCAGACAGGGCTGGGGAGGAGCCAGACAGAGAGGGGGAAGGCAGGGACTCACTTTTCCTGTCTTCTCTCAGGAAATAAAATGCTATAAATAAAACCAGCAAGATTGGCTGGAACTCCCTATTTTGCTTAAGAGAAAAATATTCAAGTTCTATGCTTTAAATATGTTTCAAATTATCCAGTGTGATATTGGCCTTTCTGAATCAAGTAAGCAGTAATCGGTAACACAAAAGAAGTCAGCGGGTGCAAAGGATTGCACTCAGCATTGGTTAAGGTCTTGTATGAAAGAATTAATGTTGCCATGCACAAAATCTTCAGTGTGAAAGAGTCCACGGACTGCTGTAGGCATGGGGCACAGGAGAAGCAGTGCTCTGGGGCAGGATTTGTTTTCAATTGTACATAGATGGGGTATCACTGAAAGTCCATGCACAGCGTCCTCCTGCAGATGTGCGCTGTCCTCCTGCAGATGTGCGCTGTCCCCCTGCAGATGTGCGCTGTCCCCCTGCAGATGTGCGCTGTCCTCCTGCAGATGTGCGGTGTCCCCCTGCAGATGTGCGGTGTCCTCCTGCAGATGTGTGGTGTCCTCTTGCAGATGTGCGGTGTCCCCCTGCAGATGTGCGGTGTCCCCCTGCAGATGTGCGGTGTCCCCCTGCAGATGTGCGGTGTCCTCCTGCAGATGTGCGCTGTCCCCCTGCAGATGTGCGGTGTCCCCCTGCAGATGTGCGGTGTCCCCCTGCAGATGTGCGCTGTCCTCCTGCAGATGTGCGGTGTCCCCCTGCAGATGTGCGGTGTCCCCCTGCAGATGTGCGGTGCCCTCCTGCAGATGTGCGGTGCCCTCCTGCAGATGTGCGGTGTCCCCCTGCAGATGTGCGGTGTCCCCCTGCAGATGTGCGGTGTCCTCCTGCAGATGTGCGCTGTCCCCCTGCAGATGTCTGGTGTCCCCCTGCAGATGTGGGCTGTCCCCCTGCAGATGTGCGGTGTCCTCCTGCAGATGTGCGGTGTCCTCCTGCAGATGTGCGGTGTCCCCCTGCAGATGTGCGGTGCCCTCCTGCAGATGTGCGGTGCCCTCCTGCAGATGTGCGCTGTCCCCCTGCAGATGTGCGCTGTCCCCCTGCAGATGTGCGGTGTCCTCCTGCAGATGTGCGCTGTCCTCCTGCAGATGTGCGCTGTCCTGCAGATGTGCGCTGTCCCCCTGCAGATGTGCGCTGTCCTGCAGATGTGCGGTGTCCCCCTGCAGATGTGCGGTGTCCTCCTGCAGATGTGCGCTGTCCCCCTGCAGATGTGCGGTGTCCTCCTGCAGATGTGCGCTGTCCTCCTGCAGATGTGCGCTGTCCTGCAGATGTGCGCTGTCCCCCTGCAGATGTGCGCTGTCCTGCAGATGTGCGGTGTCCCCCTGCAGATGTGCGGTGTCCTCCTGCAGATGTGCGGTGTCCCCCTGCAGATGTGCGGTGCCCTCCTGCAGATGTGCGGTGTCCCCCTGCAGATGTGCGCTGTCCTCCTGCAGATGTGCGCTGTCCCCCTGCAGATGTCTGGTGTCCCCCTGCAGATGTGCGGTGTCCCCCTGCAGATGTGCGCTGTCCCCCTGCAGATGTGCGCTGTCCTCCTGCAGATGTGCGCTGTCCTCCTGCAGATGTGCCCTGTCCCCCTGCAGATGTGTGGTGCCCTCCTGCAGATGCGCACTGTCCCCCTGCAGATGTGCGGTGCCCTCCTGCAGATGTGCGGTGTCCCCCTGCAGATGTGTGGTGTCCCCCTGCAGATGTGCGGTGTCCCCCTGCAGATGTGCGGTGTCCTCCTGCAGATGTGCGGTGTCCTCCTGCAGATGTGTGGTGTCCTCTTGCAGATGTGCGGTGCCCTCCTGCAGATGTGCGCTGTCCCCCTGCAGATGTGCGGTGTCCCCCTGCAGATGTGCGGTGCCCTCCTGCAGATGTGCGGTGTCCCCCTGCAGATGTGCGGTGTCCCCCTGCAGAGTGCGCTGTCCCCCTGCAGATGTGCGGTGTCCTCCTGCAGATGTGCGCTGTCCTGCAGATGTGCGCTGTCCCCCTGCAGATGTGCGCTGTCCTGCAGATGTGCGCTGTCCCCCTGCAGATGTGCGGTGTCCCCCTGCAGATGTGCGCTGTCCCCCTGCAGATGTGCGCTGTCCTCCTGCAGATGTGCGCTGTCCTCCTGCAGATGTGCGCTGTCCCCCTGCAGATGTGTGGTGCCCTCCTGCAGATGCGCACTGTCCCCCTGCAGATGTGCGGTGTCCCCCTGCAGATGTGTGGTGTCCCCCTGCAGATGTGCGGTGTCCCCCTGCAGATGTGCGGTGTCCTCCTGCAGATGTGCGGTGTCCTCCTGCAGATGTGTGGTGTCCTCTTGCAGATGTGCGGTGTCCCCCTGCAGATGTGCGGTGTCCCCCTGCAGATGTGCGGTGCCCTCCTGCAGATGTGCGGTGCCCTCCTGCAGATGTGCGGTGTCCCCCTGCAGATGTGTGGTGTCCCCCTGCAGATGTGCGCTGTCCCCCTGCAGATGTGTGGTGTCCTCTTGCAGATGTGCGCTGTCCCCCTGCAGATGTGCGCTGTCCTCCTGCAGATGTGCGGTGTCCCCCTGCAGATGTGCGGTGTCCCCCTGCAGATGTGCGGTGCCCTCCTGCAGATGTGCGGTGTCCCCCTGCAGATGTGCGGTGTCCCCCTGCAGAGTGCGCTGTCCCCCTGCAGATGTGCGGTGTCCTCCTGCAGATGTGCGCTGTCCCCCTGCAGATGTGCGCTGTCCTGCAGATGTGCGGTGTCCCCCTGCAGATGTGCGCTGTCCCCCTGCAGATGTGCGCTGTCCTCCTGCAGATGTGCGGTGTCCCCCTGCAGATGTGCGGTGTCCCCCTGCAGATGTGCGCTGTCCTCCTGCAGATGTGCGCTGTCCCCCTGCAGATGTCTGGTGTCCCCCTGCAGATGTGCGGTGTCCCCCTGCAGATGTGCGCTGTCCCCCTGCAGATGTGCGCTGTCCTCCTGCAGATGTGCGCTGTCCTCCTGCAGATGTGCGCTGTCCCCCTGCAGATGTGTGGTGCCCTCCTGCAGATGCGCACTGTCCCCCTGCAGATGTGCAGTGCCCTCCTGCAGATGTGCGGTGCCCTCCTGCAGATGTGCAGTGTCCTCCTGCAGATGTGCGGTGTCCCCCTGCAGATGTGTGGTGTCCCCCTGCAGATGTGCGGTGTCCCCCTGCAGATGTGCGGTGTCCCCCTGCAGATGTGCGGTGTCCCCCTGCAGATGTGCGGTGCCCTCCTGCAGATGTGCGCTGTCCCCCTGCAGATGTGCGCTGTCCCCCTGCAGATGTGTGGTGTCCTCTTGCAGATGTGCGCTGTCCCCCTGCAGATGTGCGCTGTCCTCCTGCAGATGTGCGGTGTCCCCCTGCAGATGTGCGGTGTCCCCCTGCAGATGTGCGGTGCCCTCCTGCAGATGTGCGGTGTCCCCCTGCAGATGTGCGCTGTCCTCCTGCAGATGTGCGGTGTCCTCCTGCAGATGTGCGGTGTCCTCCTGCAGATGTGCGGTGTCCTACTGCAGATGTGTGGTGTCCCCCTGCAGATGTGTGCTGTCCTCCTGCAGATGTGCGGTGTCCCCCTGCAGATGTGCGCTGTCGTCCTACAGATGTGCGGTGTCCTCCTGCAGATGTGCGGTGTCCTCCTGCAGATGTGCGGTGTCCCCCTGGAGATGCGTGCTCCTCAACCAGATTCACTTCTCCTTGGCTGGAAGAAACTGGAGTGGAAGTTGAGGCGTTCAGATACAAGGGAGGTTTGCAGACGGTACAGGTAGGGGAAAGAGTATGACAGGAGAAGCAGTAGCCAGATGTCTCCTCTCCCACTCCACCTACCCAGCGTGGACAGACTACAGACACCGGAGGAGAAGAGCCATCACCTAGGTGCAGAGGAAGAGGGAGATCACCCAGGGTGCACAGAGCAGGGAGGAGGTGACCAAGGTAGGTGGGTGACAGAGAACAGACATCCAGCCTGGACATCAGGGCACAGACAGCTGTCCACAAACACATTGCTCCAGGAGTAGGTCCTGGGCCCCAATAAGATGCCCCAGGCCAGGAGGTGGGCACCCGGAGCCGAGCGTCCAGCACGCCTTACTTGCTCTTCTCCAACCCTCCGCGGTGCCGTGACAATGGTGAGGCCCGTGCCGGGGTCACTGGCTCTGAACCTCTGGATGTTGGAAGCCTGGGGTGGTAGCATGGGAGAAGCCTACAGGTCCTCCCTCAGCCAGGCCACACCGCTCTGTGCCCGGCCCCGCAGCGCAGCTCTCTCCTGGACCGGATTCGGGACCCAGTCGCCTGTCCTCCCGCTTGCAGGTGATTTTGCCTGGCCCTGGCGTGAAGGTCACCTCCAGCCAGAGTCATGCTTCCAACTTCTGTCCACAGGCACACACTGGAGCGGAACCCCTGCTCACGACGGACCTCTTCAGCCCGGTGAGCGAAAGCCCTCCACTCGGCCCTCCCCGGGCCGTCCTGGCTCCGAGCTCTCCCTGAATTCTTGGCCATGCGAAAGTCCTGGGGTAGCAGCCCAGCCCGACCCACCCGTCCGCCCCTCCCCACTCGGTGGCCACAGATGGGACTGTGGTCTTCTCTTGGTAGAAGGCCTGGGGACTCTGTGTCCTCTGCACATGGCCTGACTACTCCCAACCAGGATGAAAATCGACCTGCAGAGTATCGGAGCCGGGAGTTGTCCACACCAAGCTACTCAGGAAATGCGGAGAGGAGGGTTGTAGTTCAAGGCCAGCTCAGGACCCAATCTCAAAAACACAATGCCAACTCAAGTGGAAGAGAGCTGGCTTTAAATGGGAAGGCCCTGGCTTCAAGTTTAAGGAAGAGACAGGGAGAAGAGAGAGGAGAGAGATGGGAGAAAGGAAAGGAGGAGGAAGAAGGGAGACAGGGAGGGGAAAGAAGAAAAGGAAGGAAGAGAGGGAAGGAGGAAGGGAAGGAGAGAGGGAGGGAGGGAGGGAATAAATCAGAAAATCAAACTACTTGTTAAGGCTGGGAGCCACAAAGCTGGTCTGTGACTCAACTGTCCCACACTAGACCACATTCCCCAAGCTCCTGGCCAAAGGGCGTCCTGCATTCCTGGAAGTGCTAGGGATGGTGTCAACAGAAAGAGTCACATATGTCCTTGGAAGAAATACTAGTGCTGAGGATGAATGTGAAAATGTGTCTCTAAGACACTTGTCTCTGAGTGCGAGGGCCTATCCTTTCAATGCCATATAGGTAACACTGGAATTTAGGAATTAACTGACAGAAACGTCCAAAGAGAAACAGGAGAGGAGGCCCTGCAGATCCACGAAGTCACCCGGGAGAAGGCGGAGATTAGAGAGGACCAAGGACAGAGCAAGGCAGCCCCACTCTTAGAAGCGGTGAGAATCAGAAATCAAAGTCCTACCTCTACAGGATATAAAATATACTTGCTCTGCGCCCGTGGGAGGCAGCCCGGCCACTCTTAGGGCCGCGCCTTCCTGGAGGAAGAAGGCCATCAGAAGGACCAGCGGTACCCAGCTCTGACGAGGGTGTCTCCTGGCACCTTGGCCTCTGTCCCTGGGTCCCATCACTCTGGGGGACACCAGCAGGGACCCGGGCCTGCTGTCATGGATGGAGGTTGGAGACACACCTGGGAGAAGGCAGGTGCCCTTGTCCTCCCACAGTGCATGGTGTGAGGAAGTGCAGGAGACAGAGCTTCCCCATAGCAGGTGCCGGGCAGTGGAAGAGCTCAGGCCACCCTAAGAGCTTTGCTACCACAGGCCTACCCAGGAAGACCTGGGACAGGACGCTGCTTCCTGGAGAGGAAGAAAGGGTAAGTAAGGGCTGGAGAGGGCCGAGCCCCGGGGAGAGCACAGCAGCTTCGCAAAGGCCCTCAGGCCCACAGAGGATGTCAGATCGAAGAGAGGCGATATGAAGTGAGCTTCTACATGGCGCCCCAAACATTGCTCTTTCCCCAGGCCTAGGAGCCAATGGCTGTGGCATCGCAGGCCCGTGGTTACAGACCTACGTCCTGTTCAGTCTAGACAGACTCCAGCACAGGGAGTCCTGGGCCATGGGCCACTCCCCACATCAAGGACGTTCTTGGAGTGAAAATCAGGGAATGACACGGAGGAGGAACAAAATGGGAAGGCAGATGTGGGGCAAGTCCAGGAACTGACCTGATGCCTGATGCTAGAGGTATGTCTTTCCCTCGGGGAGAGGCTCCGTGGAGGTTCCAGTACAAAGCACTGTCCACTCGCAGGGGCCCAAGCTGGTGTCTGGGGTGGCAGGCCACACCGCCTGCGTCCTGACACCACAGTTAAACAGCAGCTGTCTCTGAGCACAGGCACTTGCCGCGGTCCCGGCAGAGCCACGCCAGCGGCAGGAGCGGAGAGCACCTGCCTCGTGCCTTCACGTGGGTCCGCGGTTTGACCGTCAAGAGACGTGGGGCTCCCAGATTTTCATCTCACACTGGGAACATCGGGGTGCGCACAGAGCAAGAGCGGCCACGGGAGATGTGTCGGCTCGGCTGCCTTCGCACACGACGGCGTGACGGAGCCCGAGCCGCGGTGCGGTGCCCGGGCGCCGCTCTCCCCGCTCCACGCCGGGAGCCCCTTGCTCCAGCTGTCCCCACGCGGGGAAGTCTCGGAGCTGAGTCACCAGCTGTGATGTCCCAGGAGAGGGAGAACACAGCAGCGGTTTTCACAAACAGAGGCATGTGACTGGCACTTGCACAATGTTTTTGTCATGGGGCAGGAATCCGCGTGGGGACCCAGGGAGGCCAGGCCCCGGGCCGCGCCCCTGCGCCTGCCCGCTCGCTGCGCCAGCGCACGTGTCAGCCTTGTGAAGTGGGACCCACGATTTAGTCAGGCAGGACAGAGGAATCCCAGTGCTTATAAAACATCCCGACGACCAGGACAGACGTACAGACGATTCCCAGGATTGAGCAACCTTAGCCTTTGCCACATTCAGCCATGTCCCCGTATAGAATCCTCCTCTTTCCTCCGGATGCCACTGGGCTGTAATAAGCTCCACTTTTGCCACGTGCCCGGGGTCTCAGGCCTTCACCCTCTCCTCAGTCCTCAATCGAGGACCGCAGTTCTAGACTCTTTCACGTAGTACGGGTCAGGGCTTTCCACAGAAACAAAAACAAGAGGGAGGGAGTGTCTTGTGTGTGCCTATGCACGTGTGTACACACACACGCACGCACAAGAAGAAATTGGTTATACGTGATTAGATCATGTGACTAAGGAAACTCACCAGTTGGAGAAGTTCAGGGGGCGGCATTCAGTGAGCCAGCTGGAGAGCAAAAGGGGCCTTTCTTGTCAGAGGGAAGCTGGCTTGGGGTATAGAAGAGCCCATGTTTCACTTGTGGTCAACAAAAAAATGTGGTGAAAGTGGATGAAGCTCTATAAAGAGAAGTGCCCACCTTGCCAGCCAGGCCCACCACACTGGGAAGGACAACCACTTGCTCCAGCCACACCTCCAAACATCAGCCTCGCCTGACCTCCTGCAGATTCTCTCAGACTCACTCAGAATAGTGTTTTGCCAAATATCTGGACACTCTGTGGCCAGCCAAGCTGACATAAGACCAACTACTACACCTTGTGTGAGTGAATGGAAAAACCAAAGAGCAGAAGCAGAGGGAGAGCTGCTGGGTCAGAGTCATATGGATAATGCTCACTCACCCAAGAACTGTCTTGGAAGTCCAGTGACTGGAAGTCGTCCCAAGTGAGTCAGAATGACCCAAAACTCATTTCAAAGATGCCCTTTTCACTCAAATATTTTATCCTGAATGTGCCTCTTACTATTTTCATTGTTATAATTTTTGAAGTTATTGAGACATGGAAAATATAGGCATTTCCCTGTCAAGTTTGATAAAGGACTTTGTTTTGTTCAGAAGAGCAGTAGAACTTTTCAGTGTAGACCCAACACTGGAGCATTGAAAGCTGCTAACCCTACGTGAAGCTGCAACTGTGATGAAAGGCCGTTTATCTGAGGAGAAGTTCCTGGCTCCGAAGGGGTTAACTGTTGTTGCCTTGGCATACCCCCGAGCTCTGGGGCCTGGAAAGACCTTTCCACCCGCAGGAAGGAGAGCCAGCTAAGAATGGGGCTTTTCACCTCTGTCTTCCATGTCTGCCCCTAGGTCCCAGCACAGGCCTGGAAAACACATCCCTGCCATGGCCCACGGGGCTTTCCTGCTGTGACCTCTGCGTTTTCCCTGGGAGGCACATGGTCCCCTGGTTCAGAGACCCCAGACGCCAGGAAGCCGGCAAGACCAGGCCTGTGCCATTCCTCTGCTGACCGTGGACCAAAGCCGGGAGTGCGGATAGCAAGCACGAAGACAGGCTCCGGCTCAGTGAGCTCCGCGGCCGAGTGACCGGCAGAAGTGACGGGGCCCTCGCCCACACTTCCTGATGCCGACGATCAGGACGCGGTCTGGACATGGCGAGGCTCAGCCAGGGCAAGTTTCTCCAAATGCTGCTGCTCACCATGGGGGCTTTCATACCAACAGTGGATTCCAGGGATGAGTAGCTAACGTTAGAAAAGAAGACAACATCTGGGGACTACCGGGCTTGTGAGAGCAGTGGAATTGGAAGCCACCACCATGAGTCAGTTCTCATTCAGACAAGACGTCCCCTAGGCCCGCAGACCAATGGTCTGATAGTCCCCAACTCCTATCCGGCCAGCCCAGAGCAGCCCAGGGCATTCGAACCACTGCAGGCCAAAGGCTCCCGTGGAACCGTGTCTCAGTGCAAGTTCAGGGAAAAAGCTAACCATGTAATGTGTGTCTGCACCAACCAAAGTCCATGTGCACTAGATCTGTGACCATGTCTGAGTGTCTTCTGATGCTTCTTCCTCTGTTGTACTGTGGATGATAGAGTCATTCCGTTACCAAACAGTCCTCTCACCTCTGTGCAGAGCACCGTCTCCCACTCCAGGCCAGGCGCCAGCCACCACCAGGCCCTTCCCACTCAATGATGTGGAAGGCCTGGGTCTCGTCCTCAGTCTGAACGGGACTGCAGAAGGGAGAGCCAGGCACAGCGGACACCGTGGGCTTGTCGGCCCTGAGGACCAGCGTGGCGGTCAGGCCTCTGAGCTACTCAGGAGGTAGAGATCGGGGAGCTCGTCGTGGACAGAACTGGCATAATGTCAGCAAAATCTCATGGAGCCAGTAAGCCGGGTGTGGCAGTATGCCTGTCACCTCAGCTTCACAGAAAGCAGCAAGGAGGCCTTAAGGTCTAGGTGAGACCAAGGCGACAACAGGAGACGCTATCGCAAACTAAAGCAGCTAGAGCAGAAAGGGCTCTAGCCATGCAGGGCACCTGGAAGCATGAGGACACGGGCTTGAACCCCACTGCTGCCCCAAATAAGGGCAAACTGCTTGAGAATCTCCTGTCAAGGCCAATGACAAAACAAAGTGGGGTTGGGGATATGGCCTAGTGGCAAGAGTGCCTGCCTTGTATACATGAAGCCCTGGGTTCGATTCCCCAGCACCACATACATAGAAAACGGCCAGAAGTGGCGCTGTGGCTCAAGTGGCAGAGTGCTAGCCTTGAGCAAAAAGAAGCCAGGGACAGTGCTCAGGCCCTGAGTCCAAGCCCCAGGACTGGCAAAAAACAAAAACAAAAACAAACAAAAAAAAACAACGAAGTGTCTTGCAATGCTGGGGGATTCAGTGCGCACCGCACCAGGTGTTCTAGAAGATGAAGCACTGGGAGTTCTGGTATGGTCTCTTCACAACCAGAGGCCCAAGTAGAAGACTCAGAGCCTGGAGTAGAGTCTCCTCGTGCACGGGGTCGGGCTTCTGTGGGACCCAGAGTGTGGAGCAGCTCGGCAGCAGCCCCCGGGGCAGCCCTGCGCACTGCGTTTCCTCAGGATTCTGTGGGACGGGGACGGGGTGTGGAGCAGCCCCCGGGCAGCCCTGCGCACTGCGTTTCCTCAGGATTCTGTGGGATGGGGACGGGGTGTGGAGCAGCCCCCGGGCAGCCCTGCGCACTGCGTTTCCTCAGGATTCTGTGGGACGGGGTGTGGAGCAGCCCCCGGGCAGCCCTGCGCACTGCGTTTCCTCAGGATTCGGTGGGACGGGGACGGGGTGTGGAGCAGCCCCCGGGCAGCCCTGCGCACTGCGTTTCCTCAGGATTCGGTGGACGGGGACGGGGTGTGGAGCAGCCCCCGGGCAGCCCTGCGCACTGCGTTTCCCGAGTGTTATGAACAAGAATTTGGAAAGTGCTGGCTGCCATCTCAGGAAGCAATTATCCCCAAACTACATGCTGTCCTCTAGCTACTTCACAGGTCTTAAAAGCTGAATCCCAAAATACAGCAGAGAAACTTTTCTAATAGTAAAAAACATTCAATCCCACCAATTAAAACTCACGATGTCTTGTTATCAGGCCGACAGGAGCAGGTCAGCCGCAGTGAAGGAAGAGAGAACCCGCAAGGTCAACTTAGCAAACCCAGCTCAGAACCGCTTCCACTGTTAGAATCCGCAGAAAAAGGCAATAAAACGTATTTTAACAAACTGCATTCCATAGGCTAGAAAGTTAAGTAGAATCATTAAAGACATAGCAAGCCCCATAAAGAGCTTCTGGAGATAAAAACCATAATGTGTAAGATGGAAAATATGGGACTGTTGATTAGATACTGCAGCAGAATCATTTGGAAAGCCTATTAATAGAGCGCACAAAGAATTTTGCAAAAGGTAAATGAATCACCAATGAACTGCAGGATAACTTCAAGCCAGTTTATCCACTTTCATCTGAAGGGCTCAATGAAGAGAGACAAAACAATAATAATACAAAAAGTTCTAAATTCATTGACCACTCAGATGCAACATACTGATGAGGTCACATGAGCCCCAAATAAATAAAATTAAGAAAATTCTATTAAGGTATATAGCCAAATTGTCCAAAACTGATGACAAAGAAAAAAATCATAAAAGGATTCAAAGGGCACATCATGCACAAATCTACAGAGGCAGCAGAATCAGAGAATTATCTAAGAAGCAATCAAAGTAAGCAAAGAGACAGCAAAACCTCATCCCCAGAGCCGTGAGATCAAAGGCAGTAGGCCCAGCCTTCTGTACCCAGCAAAAGTCTCTTTCAAAAACAGAAGTGAAACACAGACCTTCTTAGATGTACAGAAGTAGAGAGAACCCATCACCAGAAGATGTGCATTTCAGGAAACATCAAAGAAGTCTAACAGGCGGAAAGAAACTGTGAGAAGGAAGCAGAGTCAGGAGACCACAACACAAATGCTGCAGCCACCATTGCATTCAGTGAGGAAATACCTAATCCTAAAGCGCAGAAGCAGGCCAGCAGGCTGGCAGGCACCATTTCCACACAGCATTGCACTAGGGGTCTTAACGACATCGGGAATTCTGATTGGCACCACACCAAGAGTTCTAGTCAGCTTCTAGATGGAAGAAAAACTGAGCAACTCCGACTAGAAAGTTCAGAGCAATCCCTCATTCTCTCTGCAGACATTTTGATCTGTGCAGAAAACCAAATGGAATTCACAACATGAAAGCCCAAAGAAGGGTATCAGGAATTTGGCTGTCAGCAGTAAGATGACGTGTATCTTTCATCTACTGTTCCCCGAGATGTATAGCTTCCTTCTCGGACCTCGTGGTGAGGGGTCGGCAGCACAGAACAGTGCTGTCCACACCGGGAAAGCTCTGCCCCAGCCCAGGTCCAGTGCCAGGGCAGTCTGCATCTTCAACAGTTGTGTATGATCTCAATTGAAATGGAGCCTGATACTTAAATTCTCACAGTCCTACCCGTGCCCCATATAAGTGAGAGTAGTCTGTTCACGCTCCCATTTAGCCAAACAAAACAGAAGCTTACGCATGCCCCATTTTCTGAGAACTTGTGCTGGCATCCCAGCACAAACCATGATTTTCCCCAAGGGAGAGGAGTTCACGGCTGTTCTTTTGTAGATAACTTGCCACACTTTGATGGAAGCATTTTCTTGGCTTAAAATGGAAAAGGAAGTATCAGGCCCCTCACAAAGTGCACAGAAGAATTTACATACATGTCCATACATACTGGACATTGCGCTGGCTATTGTAAGTCACTCTGAAGTGACTGAATCTGTCCTGTGGAAGTCACCAGTGTGAAGCAGTGCTTGAGAATTTTCCATCATGCATTTGGTGTCCCCCATTAAAGGCTGAAACTTAGACAGTGTTCTAAACCATGCTAATACATACATTTGTCTATGATCCTGTATGCAATGGTGGATAATTTTGTAACCTAAGTATTAAGTCTGTGTGAATCTTCACAGTCTCTCCCGAGCGCAGAAGAGGCACACATCATTGCCAACAAGAACGACCATGACCGGTGAGAAAACTCCATCCTCCATGGCGATTACATACTCACTTATCCAGATTCCCACCACCACTCCTTCATTTCAGACAGCAAAAAGGTGTCTCCCACTAACTCAGAAACTCCTAGACGGTTCTCATAAAATGTTCCTAGGTCCATTCCAACAAAGCAACCCGCAGGGGGCTGGGGTATGGCCTAGTGGCAAGAGTGCTTGCCTCCTACACATGAAGCTCTGGGTTCGATTCCCCAGCACCACATATACAGAAAACGGCCAGAGGGGGCGCTGTGGCTCAGGTGGCAGAGTGCTAGCCTTGAGCGGGAAGAAGCCAGGGACAGTGCTCAGGCCCTGAGTCCAAGGCCCAGGACTGGCCAAAAAAAAAAAAAAAAAGCAACCCGCAGTGGTCAAGTGGAGAGACAGTGGGGGAGTCCAGCTCCAGAGGACAGTTGGCAGCGTTCAGGGACTCAGACACGACCTTGCTTCTCTCCCTGCAACCCGAGAAGAAGGCCAGAAACCCAACAGATTACAAATTCAGCATGAACTCCATGGCCATACATCATAGCCATCATACATGTAAAACTGGGAAATCTTTTGTTTTCTGGTATTTACAGTGAGGAAAACCCTTGTTTAATACCGAACACTTAACACCCTGATAGAAAGGGAAGAAGATGTATACTTCTATTAGAAATGTACAGTTTCCCAGATGCTTTTTATGCTGTTTAGGTTTTGGAAACTCAGTCCTCAAGTCCACCTGCTGGCGGTGTTTGCAGGTTGAGTCCTTTAGGAGAGATTGGGGTTGGGTGAAATGGTAAGCGTAGGGTGTCATGACGGGGTGAGTGGCTCTTGAGAGAAGGAGGAGACTGCGCTGTCGGGACGTGGAACCTGTCTCACCACGCGACTCCCTCTCCCACGTCGTTAGGCAGTGAGGAGGCCCTCACCAGACACTACTCTCTGTTCTTGGTCTTTTTCACCTCTAGAACCACGAAGACGTAGACATGCGTTTCCCTGAGAGTCACCCAGGCTCTGACAGTGTTTATACTAAGCACCTCGGGCACCTCGGGGGAGCAAGACATCAAGCACCGGGGGGCCCATCCGTGCTTGGGTCACTTCCTCCCAACAAGAAAGCCGAGGCAATAGTTAAAGCTGCATTTAGAATCTCTTTCACAAAGACAAAATATCATATGAGTAACACTCATTTTAGAAGCACATATCACTTCCGTTCGTTGAAAATTCAATGAGCAGATTTGATCAGCAAGCATCGTTCTCTGCCACTGGTGTCGGAAAAAGCCCATTCAGCTCTCTCCTAAGCCTTCACTAGCCTGCGATGGCCTCTCTGGCTTGCTGAATGTGCTTGGCAAGGGCAGAGAGAGATCCTTGACAAGGCAGCCAGGAAACCTGTTGAGACTGCTCTGACGGAAGATGCAACTTGAACGTTTGCTCCCAAGCTCACGCCAGCCCATTGTAGTGCTGAACACATTGGCCATTCTTCTTTTGATATCCATGTCCAATCACCTCTTTCTACATTTCTTAACATTGGCTAGAACTGGAAGTGAGGTTGCCAAGATGCTGAGAAGAGGAAAAAGACATGTCTCCTCCTGGCCTCGTTAAAGAGAGAGAGACAAGGAGCCCCAGCAAATCTGTCTTCACTGGGGCAAGTGCCTTGCTCAATACCGGGTGATAAGCGGCACCCCACCCAATCTGCTTTTACCTACAGTCAGTTTCTCAGAAAGTCTCCTAACACCATCACTCAAGCACCAGCTTTAATCTCTTTCACTCACAGCAGGAAGTGAAAGACATGGTGAATGTCCGTGCCAGAATCTAATACTCACAACCCCACCTCCAAAGGCCTCACGGAGACAAAAGTACATGGAAGCCAACTTCCGAAAGTAACAAAAAGCTCAGTCCTGTAAACAGAAAGACAGACAAGAGGCAACCGTGCTCAAACATTATGAGATCTGCTGCTGTTCTACTTTTAAGCACCCACTGGGAGCGACAGAATGCTAAGTCGCTTCACTAAAACATCTGGAGAAGCCAAGCGAGAGCCTGGTGTCAGAGTGCTGCCGTCCACGGCCAACCGAAAATGATGGGAGTGAAGAAGGAGCCACACAGCGCAAGAGTGAGCAGAGACACTGAACAGCCATGAGGAGCGTGCGCAAACACAGCCTAATCCACAGCTCCTCAGACCCCACAGAGCCCACGGCCGTGGAACACCGAGGCCGGCATGGCGGGCGGGGGGGGGGGGAGGCGTCCTTGCTGAGGGGACGGTGTGTCCGCCAGGCCTGACCGGAGGACCCACACTCCCCCCCCCCACCCCAGGCTCCCCGGATGCTGCGGCAGCCAGTTGTGCAATCCGCCTCCGAGATACCTCATCCTTGGGAAACAGGCTCGGAAGTCCCTGGTAGGTGACTCAGCCTGGACTTTCATCTTCTTGACAGGCAGCATTTTGTCTGTAGCTGCCTCAAAATACTCTCTCCATTTCATCATAGTGTAATATTTTATAGACTTGTGTTCTTCAACAAGTAATTAAAACCATCCGTTGCCTCTCGGGTGTGGGCCAGGGGAAGAACCTAACGGGATGTTTCCGGCCATTACACAGCGCATTGTACTCTTAATCTCTTGCATTACTCATTTGACATCTGGGTTTGACATCTAACATTTAAAAGGGGGAGGGTTATTAGTAAGTGATTAAAAAAAGTAAAATATTCAAAGGAGTGAATGATAAGAGTATTCTATAGATAGGACTGAATCAGATGGTCTTCGTTTGTTTATTGCAGGATAATGATTAGCACTAGGTGGACTGAAGTCACAACCACAGAACAGAGCAAACTCTTTTACCCCTTGAATTTTTTATAGCTTAAGTACTTTCTACACTCATGTCACCCCCCATTCTTAAGGTAGAGTTTCTTCATGTGAAAACAGAAGGGAAAAACTTCACAATTTCAGAATTGTACAAACCCAGCTTCACCACAGATATCTTTTGTGTTCACCCAGAAGCGGCCTCTGGGTGAGCTAGCTACTCCTCAGCAGAAGGGACAGAATCACCCCAGCACGGCCATTGTCGCCTGTGGGGCGTGAGCTCGGGGCTGGGGTGCTGTTCCTGAGCTCTTTTTGCTCAAGGCTAGAGTACTGCCACCTTGAGCCACAGCACCACTTCTGGTTTTCTTGTGGTTAGTAGGAGACAGGAGTCTCACGGGGAGTTTTCAGCAAGCGCTGGGTTCAAACTACAATCCTGAGATCTCAGCCTTCGGAGTTGCTAGGATTACAGGTGTGAGCCACCAGAGTCCAGCTCCTTTCTACATTTCAATTTCTTCTCTTTTTGGTGGGACTGATGTTTTAACTCAAGGCCTCAAGCTTGCTGGACAAATGTTCTATCACCTGAGTCACATTGCCAGTCCATTTTGCTTTTTAAGTTATTTTGGGGTGGGGGTTCACATTTTTGTCTGGGGCAAACTCAATCTCCATCCTTTTAACCATGCCTTCCCTGCTCGTGGAATAACAGGCATGAGGCACCATGCCTGGCTTGTTTGTTCAGATGGAAGAAGGGGGTCTTGCTGAACTTTGGTGTGGCCTGTCCTCAAACCATGATACTCCTGATCTCTACCTCTTAAATAGCTAGGATTACAGGTATGAACCATAACACTTAGCCTGGCTTTTATAAGTTTGTCCAACTTGCAGCCATACTTCCCAATGAAGAAGACCCCGTTCAGTTCTTATTAGGCAATTGGTTATCTGTGGCCTTAAGTAAACAAAAACTGCAAGACACACTAACAGACAAGAAATAGCAAAGAATAAAGAAATGAAGCAGAGTCACCAAACCCACAGCTATAAATGAGTTCTAAAATAAATATATATAATATATGTAAATAAATATTAAATTAATATAAATCAGGCTCTAACCTGGCCAGGACTGAGAGGTGAGGGGCCCTCGTTGGAAAGTCAGCGATGTACAGGAGAAGAGGCAGAACATAAGTGTTCGTTACTTCCTGAGCAGGAATTCTACTGTAAGGTGCTGTAAGTCAAAGCCACTGCCTGTACAGGTGTAAAGATCACCTGTCATGAGTTCATTGGAAACTAGATGTGATCAAGGAAAGAAAGTTGAAGATCAAATCAGTGGCCATTTCCTAACTAAGATGCAAATAGAAAAACGAGTGAGAACTTAAAAAATAGTACAGAATGTCAAAGAATCTTGAGATAAATGGTACAAGAGCTTTAAGTCAACAGTACTATTTTGGAATACTACACGAGAAAAAAGAAGGAAAGAATGAAGCAGAAAAAAATATATGAAGTAATAATGGCCAATAATTTCAAAATATGATCAAAACCACACACACACATTCAGAAATCTTAACTATTTCACCAAGCAGGATAAATACTAATAATGAAAAGTCAATGCACAGGAATAACACACTTTGATTATGGAAAACCAGAGGGAAAATATTGAAAGGACAAACCTGTGGGGGACAAACCTGGGGCTGAGGAAAAGTACACATGCTACCTTAAAAAGAAGCTCACCGCAGAAGAGCTGAAGTCATGACTCAAGCGGGAGAGTGTTTGCCTAGCAAGCGTGAGGCCCTGAGTGCAATCCCCAGCACCAACACATGAGAAGGGTGAGCAATACTTTCTTAGACAAACATCAAGGGAAGGAAATTATCACCAGCAGACCTCCATGCAAGAAACAGGAAGTGTCCTTATGGGAGAAGGAAATGATGTAGGAGAGACACTTGCATTCATCTGAGAAAGAACATTAGGGAATAAATAGGGGGCTAAAATAAAATCTTTCCTTTCTATTATTCCTAATCCACCTATGAGATGTCATAGAGAAATAGTTTAGAAACAGAGGATCAGCGGCACAGATAAGGGAAATGAGGGGCAGGATATATCCTAAGGGCAGGAGGGAGGACTTGGAGGGAGGATGGTGAAGGGAGGAGTTGCTAGGTTCCCACACCCACACCGTTAGCACAGCAGTGTCACAGGAGTATTTACTTGGATGTGGATGTAGAGTTGCTGAAAATGCAAATTGCAGATTCAATGACAATGACTGCTCTTTTAAAGGTGCACAATGAACACCATCTTGTAGAAATTGTGTTTTTTTTTGTCTTTTCTGAATATTTGCGATTCTATATGAATTTTAGAATCAGCTGGTCAATTTCTATCTCAAAAACCATCTGACGTTCTGATAATAATTGTATTGAATCTGTAAACAAGATTGGGGAGATTACCATCATAACATCAGGTCTAGCGTCTGAGCATGGACTATTTCACAATGTGTTTAAGCAGAAACCTGTGACCTGTGACAGCATAATTCAACATCTGTTTGAGACCCTCTGGAACTCACCAGAGGCTGCCCAGTGGCTACGTGGCTGTCCTTGTCCCTGCCCTAATGTCCTCAGCGTTAGGTGACCACAGAACCTCTTTCATAGGCGTGGATGTGGGGCTCACATGGTCACAGCTCCCAACCGAGTGAATCCTCCAGGAAGGTGGTGCATCTGCACGGATGCCTGGGCCTGCATTGGTGTCTCCGTGAGGACCCCTCCTCCCTGAGCGGCGCCGGGGCCTGTCCTGAGGCCTGTGCCCTGTCTGCCCTTGCCTGCGTGGGAGCCACTGTTACGGCGATGCCCTCCCCCATCGCTGCCCTGCCTGTATCTGGGCCTTTACCTCTCACCCCGGTGGTTTCCGCGCCTGCCCTTTCCAGTGTCTGACTCTGCGTCCGTGTCTCTGTCATGCTCGTGCCTCTGTGCACGCTTTTCTGTGTCCTGTGTCATCACAGGTGAGCCATTTAATGTTCTCATCCTTACTGGGTGTAGACTGTAGAGGCTCTGGGCGGCAGGATCCTGGTGGGCACTGCCACCCACCGTCCCAAAGTTCAGAGCGTGGACAAGACATCATGGTTCCCACTACAATCGTCACTGCGGGTGGCTGTGTGAGTCGTGGGGCGAGGTTTGCTCTAGTTATTAAAATTATCTAATCTCCAAACTTTAGTCTATTGAAGACATTTGGTAACTAAACAAACTGAATTCTAGAACATCAACATCAGAGACCCAAATATTCTTAGGTTTGCCTGTTAATGTGTTCCTAAAAGTTTTAAGTTATTTGACATCATTATGAATATTCGTCGTTATATTTTGCCTAGAAATAAAACGGGAACATCAAGGGAAAGAGATTAGATGGAAATCTGAGTTTAATTAAAACTTATCTTCATCATGGGGACAGACCTAAGCTATTCTTGACTCTACTTTTCCATCATCTAATTGTTTGTGCCACACAAACAACACTATATTTGGCAGTGATGCCAGGAATGGGAAAAAGGCCCACTCTCGGTGCAAGATTACCATGACGAGAATTTGCCTGTGTTCACTGAAGCACTATTGAATAGATGTTCAATAGGTGTGGTGTCGTAAGGAAATAAAAAGCATCTCAAGGAAAGCATTTTCCTTGAGATCTAACTTACATACGGGGAAGTGCCTAACTCTATGAGCTGAAAGGTAAAATTGTGACAAAGGCAGTGAAAACCAAGCAGGGATGGAGGCCCTTACCCTTTCACTACCCCAGGTGAGGGGCCCCATCCAGTCAAGTTAAAACATCCCATTGCCACCACAGGAGATCAGATTTGAAGGTTCCAGATCATCATGTAGGTATACAGTGTGCGTTCTTTTGTGTCTGGCTTAGTGTTTCTAAGATTCAGTAGTTTGTTACTTTTTGTTACTGAGAAGTCATTACATTCTTTTCACATCGTTTACCAATCCTCCTATTAACAAACATTGGCATTATTTTGTGCATTGTATTATGAAGAGAAAGATATGACCATTTTTCTACTTGTCCTTATAGACACAAAGATAGATAGATAGATAGATAGATAGATAGATAGATAGATAGATGAAAAAATTGCTAGGTTTCCAGGGAAGACACCACATATCTAGCTGTGCGTTTTGTGATGTAAGCATCTGCCAGAAGCCAGGTGTCTCCTTCTCCTCAGCCTGCACTCACGCTTCTGAAAGCCCACCAAACACTGGGTTCTGCCTTATGGACCTACTAGGCAGTCATTCTCCAGCCCCAAAGTCCCAGAAAGTCTTTTTTCTTGTTTGCTTTTGG
Source organism: Perognathus longimembris pacificus (assembly GCF_023159225.1). NCBI lineage: Eukaryota > Metazoa > Chordata > Mammalia > Rodentia > Heteromyidae > Perognathus > Perognathus longimembris. The sequence continues at coordinate 142,433 of NW_025960482.1, forward strand.
TAAATATCTGTAAAACATGTGTATGTGTTTACGGAAACACAAAGCAAGCATTCCTGCTGGCCACTCAGCGTGATTTCTTTGATGAGGCTCCATTCCCTAATCTGCAGTCTGTCACTAACTCTCCGTTCCTTTGACAGAGGGGTTTATACAAGATATTCCTGCTGATGTTTTCAAAATACTCTCCCTGAGCTCTGAGGTCAAGTCTGGAAGCTTCTTTTGAGACACTGTGTTCACAGGAAGGCCCGTCAGATGAGTGACACACATGCCTGTCTCCTGGACTCACAAGCTGGAGGTTCTACACAGAAAGTAGTTTTGCTTTAAGCGTGTATTTATTTATTTGACATTTGTCAAGTAAACAGAAAACAAAACAGGGCTTTGAGCTATGTGACCTTATCAAGATTATGTCTGGCATTCAGCTTTATCAACTTTAAACCGGAGACAATAATCCTTACTTGGTAAGATAATCTTGTGACACAGGAAAAGAAGTATATAAAATATCATGTACATAGCAGATGTTCGAGACGTACCAGGTTCTTTGTCGTCTTGGATGAGCTAATACAATATTTGGTATAACACACTGTGTACTGCAAAATTCTTTTGAACTAAAATTAATAAATCAAAATGGAAAAATGAAGTATAACAATGGAAAAAGCATTTCCCTCTTTTGTATAAACATGGAAACATTGAATACATAAGTATCTCCTTATATTGAACTAGAGAATTTTAAGAGTGTTGTCCAAAACTGGAAGTTCATAATAGTGTGCAGAATAATGGCGGATCTTTTCTATTTTATTTCTTTTCCATAGTGGCTTTGGAACTCAGGGCCTTCTGCTCACTAGAAGGCTGCTCTATCAGTTAAGCCATGCCTCTAGGCCTGTAATTTACTGGGTTGTTTTGAAGGAGGCAAGCTGCTCACTGTAGCCCTTGGCAGCATCTCTGGACTGCGTGGGGCCCCCCACTGCGGCCTCTGGTCCCTGGATTGTGCTCACAGCTGTTTCCACAACTCCTATGCTGCAGGGCCGAGTGTCCACCTGTCCTGCTAGCTTTTCTGATGGCCAGCGATCAATACAGCCTTTGATGGGGTGACTGAGCTGCCCTTCCCTCAAATGAGAGCTACAAAACTACCATTTATAGTGAAGAGTGTCCCTAAACGGCAAATGCTGAACCCAGAGCAGCATGGCACCTGATTCTGAGAGGACTTGAGACAGTCTTTATTTATGTATTACTTTCAAATCACCATTTTATTTCATTAATCATCTATGCACTCATTAATAAAGATGCAAGAAAGCCAAGTGTTCCTGTGAGTTCCCTAATCTCTTTTTTTTTTTTTTTTTTTGCCAGTCCTGGGGCTTGGACTCAGGGCCTGAGCACTGTCCCTGGCTTCTTCTTGCTCAAGGCTAACACTCTGCCACTTGAGCCACAGTGCCACTCTGGCCATTTTCTGTATATGTGGTGCTGGGGAATCGAACCCAGGGCCTCATGTATATGAGGCAAGCACTCTTGCCACTAGGCCATATCCCCAGCCCCCCTAATCTCCTTATTCTGGTGTCCGAGCAAAGCTGGGTTCTGTTTCCTGGCCTCTCTGGCCTTGGGTTCCCTGTTCTTAAGGCTGTGTGGTCTTTTCTGGAGCAGCCGCTGTCTGCTCCACCTTCTTGCTGGTGCCCTACAAGGTTCATGAACCCCATTTAGATGAAGGGCAATCGCAGGTCCGAGGCCCAGCATGGCGCTCTGGGGTACAACGCACGGACTGTCCTCAGAGGCAGGGAAAGAAGGCTCACTGAGCACATGTGAGGCAAATCAGGAGGAAAGCCACGGACAAGCATGCTGAGGGAACTGGGTGCCAATCTGACACCCACCCGAGCCTGGGGGAGTCCCTCATAACCACACAAATGCCTGCATGGCCACCTGTGGCCACAGCACTCTAAAACCGTGGCTGGTACACACTCCGAGGGATGCCAAAGGAAAAATGCACAAAAGACTGCGAAGACGTGGTACAGAACAGGCACAATGAAGTGTGCTTCAGGCCCATCACACAAAGAGGTCGGGATGTGCTAGGAATCTCGCATTCAATCATGTGCATTATTGAATTAAAGTCACTTGTTTTTATCTTACTGTTGAAATCATGATTGTTTGTGACAGCCCCAGGCAGGTGGTTTGTTCCTTTAGGTCAGGATCCAAGCCCAGGGCACAGATCCCCACCCAGCTCACCCTGTGTGAGCTGTCCTCCTTCACGGGACAAGAAAACAATGAACAGCCTTTTCCATTTCAGTGGAATTCGTTCATTTCCAGTTCTACCCAGGACTGGCTCTGAAATAAAACATTCAAAGCCTTGGTCTAGGCTTGTCATTGAATCCTTGTGGAAACTCTTTTGGGCCCATCGGCTTTTGTTAATGACCTGTTCTCGTTATTTTCCACTGCTCCAAATTCCAGTGGACTTGGCATTCCTGCACCAAGTCGACACAGAAGAGTAGATGCCAGGGTATTTCTGACTGAAAAAAGAAGAGAATGAATGCTAAAAGAAGTACAACTGGCCTACGGAGAAGTGGTAGCTAAGAAACACAAGCTGATGGGAAATGTGGCCACCGCGTGATAGCGCTAACACCAGAGCCTCGGCCTCGGTTCCAGGTCACCAGACAATGGAGGGAGCAATGCGGGGGCCCACGCTGCCGCCGCCGGCCACCACCGAGAGCAGCTGAGTGACAGGGCCCTGTGAGCAGTGGACACGCCAGCTGGGGGTGGGACGGTGCCGTCTGTTTATCCTCTAGCTCTGTCCTCCCTGCCCAGGTGACTCCAGAATGTTCAGTCCTGCCCACGTCAGGAAGGCCTGGCCCAGGCTGTCAGAGGTTTGGACTCTCTTTCCTGCTGGAGTGGGGACCCCTTGGCCTCTCTCTCACCCCGAGCCCCTGTGCCGGCCCCTGGTGTGGGCATCGTTAGCAGCTGCTGATGGCGTTGGGTGTGTACATGTCCAGGCTGACCTTTTCCTTGGTTGCTAGTCACCAACAGCCTGCTGCCCCAGTCACTGGGTGTGAACATGACCGCAGAGCCAGCCAGGCTGGGGCCTGCCTCCGGATGGAAGACCCCCCCAGAGGATATGACACAGATCGAAACCACAGTGTGCAGAGTCTCCTGGTTCCACTGTGTAGACCAGGGTCCTCCCAGAACGCCATTTCTACTCGATTTCATTGGTGTGTTTGAGTAAAGGGGTTCAATATCGTTCCTCGCTGGTTCTGACATTTCCTTTATCAACCCTAATATCATTTATTTGGATGATTCCTCCTTTTGGTCAGGTTGCACCAAGGTTTATCCGTTTTAGCATTTTGATAAACCACGTTTTTCCCTTCTGGATCTTTGTATAGTTTCTAGTCTCTATTTCGTTGATTCCTGCACTAAATCCTTATTTTATTCAATTGACTGATGTGTGCTGGTATTCATCACCCTGCCCAGGACCTCACCGCACCCCGACCCCACTGTACCCTGATCTCACTGTACCCTGACCCTGCTGTACCCTGACCCCGCTGTACCCTGACCTCGCTGTACCCTGACCCCACTGTACCCTGACCCCACTGTACCCTGACCCCACTGTACCCTGACCCCACTGTACCCCGACCCCACTGTACCCCGACCCCACTGTACTCTGATCTCACTGCACCCTGACCCCGCTGTACCCTGACCCCTCTTTACCCTGACCTCACCGCACCCCGACCCCACTGTACCCTGACCTCACTGTACCCCAACCCCACTGTACCCCGACCCCACTATACCCTGACCCCACTGTACCCTGACCTCACCGCACCCCGACCCCACTGTACCCTGACCTCACTGTACCCCGATCCCACTGTACCCCAACCCCACTGTACCCCGACCCCACTGTACCCTGACCCCACTGTACCCCGACCTCACCACACCCAACCCCACTGTACCCTGACCCCACTGTACCTAGACCTCACTGTACCCCGACCTCACTGTACCCTGACCTCACTGTACCCCAACTCACCACACCCCAACCTCACCACACCCCAACCTCACTGTACCCCAACCTCACTGTACCCTGACTCCACTGTACCCCAACCTCACTGTACCCCAACCTCACTGTACCCCAACCCCACTGTACCCCAACCTCACTGTACCCCGACCCCACTGTACCTCAACCTCACTGTACCATGACCCCACTGTACCTCAACCTCACTGTACCCCAACCTCACTGTACTCCGACCTCACTGTACCCAAACCTCACCGCACCCCAACCTCACCGCACCTGACCCCACTGTACCCTGACCCTTCTGTACCCTGACCTCACTGTACCCCGATGTCACCCCACCCCGACCTCACCTCACTGTATCCTTGCCATACCCCAACCTCACCCAGTACCCCGACCTCGCCTGGTGCCCTGACCTCACTCGGCACCCCGACCTCACCCGGCGCCCCCTTGCCTGGCACCCCGACCTCACCCGGCGCCCCGACCTCACCCGGCGCCCCGACCTCACCCAGTACCCCGACCTCACCCGGCGCCCTGACCTCACCCGGCACCCCGACCTCACCCGGCGCCCCGACCTCACCCGGCGCCCCGACCTCACCCGGCGCCCCGACCTCACCCGGCGCCCCGACCTCACCTGGCACCCCCCTTGCCCAGTACCCCGACCTCACCCGGCGCCCCGACCTCGCCTGGCGCCCCCTTGCCCAGTACCCCGACCTCACCCGGCGCCCCGACCTCACCCGGCGCCCCGACCTCACCCGGCGCCCCGACCTCACCCGGCGCCCCGACCTCACCCGGCGCCCCGACCTCACCTGGCACCCCCTTGCCCAGTACCCCGACCTCACCCGGCGCCCCGACCTCGCCTGGCGCCCCCTTGCCCAGTACCCCGACCTCACCCGGCGCCCCGACCTCACCTGGCACCCCCTTGCCCAGTACCCCGACCTCACCCGGCGCCCCGACCTCACCCGGCGCCCTGACCTCACCCGGCGCCCCCTTGCCTGACGGGCGCAGATCCCTTCTGCCCCCGCGCCCCAGCTCTGCACGCAGCTCTTCTTCGAGGGCCCCTGTGATCCGCGCCACGCAGGACGTGGCTTGAGAACCACAGGCCTTCCCTGCCCCTCCCCGGGAGAGGAGAAGGTGGGCTCCAGGGGTGGCAGACCCCGCTCCAGGAGAGATCCGCTCTCTCCTCACCTGCCTTTCTTCCTGGCATCTCCTAATGACAGGGCCGAGAGGCCTCCGCCCCCTCCCGCGAGGACTCCGCCCCCTCCCGCGAGGACTCCGCCCCCTCCCGCGAGGACGCCGCCCCCTCCCGCGAGGCCTCCGCCCCCTCCCGCGAGGACTCCGCCCCCTCCCGCGAGGACTCCGCCCCCTCCCGCGAGGACTCCGCCCCCTCCCGCGAGGACCCCGCCCCCCTCCCGCGAGGACGCCGCCCCCTCCCGCGAGGACTCCGCCCCCTCCCGCGAGGACTCCGCCCCCCTCCCGCGAGGACTCCGTCCCCTCCCGCGAGGACTCCGCCCCCTCCCGCGAGGCCTCCGCCCCCTCCCGCGAGGACCCCGCCCCCTCCCGCGAGGCCTCCGCCCCCTCCCGCGAGGACTCCGCCCCCTCCCGCGAGGACTCCGCCAGGTCTCCGCCCCCTCCCGCGAGGACTCCGCCCCCTCCCGCGAGGACTCCGCCCCCTCCCGCGAGGACTCCGCCCCCTCCCGCGAGGACCCCGCCCCCTCCCGCGAGGACCCCGCCCCCTCCCGCGAGGACTCCGCCCCCTCCGCCCCCTCCCGCGAGGACTCCGCCCCCTCCCGCGAGGCCTCCGCCCCCTCCCGCGAGGACTCCGCCCCCTCCCGTGAGGACCCCGCCCCCTCCCGCGAGGACCCCGCCCCCTCCCGCGAGGACTCGGCCCTCTCCCGGGAGGACTCCGCCCCCTCCCGCAAGGACCCCGCCCCCTCCCGCGAGGACTCCGCCCCCTCCCGCGAGGACCCCGCCCCCTCCCGCGAGGCCTCCGCCCCCTCCCGCGAGGCCTCCGCCCCCTCCGCCCCCTCCCGCGAGGCCTCCGCCCCCTCCGCCCCCTCCCGTGAGGACCCCGCCCCCCTCCCGCGAGGACCCCGCCCCCTCCCGCGAGGACTCCGCCCCCTCCCGCGAGGACCCCGCCCCCTCCCGCGAGGACCCCGCCCCCTCCCGCGAGGACCCCGCCCCCTCCCGCGAGGACCCCGCCCCCTCCCGCGAGGACTCCGCCCCCTCCCGCGAGGACCCCGCCCCCTCCCGCGAGGCCTCCGCCCCCTCCCGCGAGGCCTCCGCCCCCTCCCGCGAGGCCTCCGCCCCCTCCGCCCCCTCCCGCGAGGACGCCGCCCCCCTCCCGCGAGGACCCCATCTTACGCAGCGCCCACCCCGAGGGCTGCGCTGAGCTCCACCGCAGGACGGGCCCCTGGCCTGAGGAGGCCGCGCGTCCACGCGTGAGCCCGTGCGTGGCGTGGGAATCAGGGAGGGCGGGCTGCCTGGGGGCTGGGTCTGCGGGGCCCCGAGTGCGGATCGGGCGTGGGCGCGGGGCCGGGCCGTGGATTACGCAGCGGGTGTGCTGCGGTGTGAGCACCTGTCAGCACATGGCGTGGCGCGGGGGCATGGCTGACTCTGAAGTACATCGCCAAAGGACACGCCGCGACTCGGGGACTTGATGGTCGGCCCCCGCCGCCTGGCTGACATGCTGGCAGTGCACACGGAGGCCTCCCGCTGCTCCCAGCACCACTGCCCTCCATGGCGGAGCTGCCTTTGTGACTCGAATGACCCGTCGATACAGAAATCCACGCAGAACCCCGAATTTTCAATCAGTACCTCTCCACAAAACCCTGGATCTCCCCATTAGCTGGCTGAGGCCTTGGAACCCCCCATCCAGGGGAGCAGAAATTCATCCTGACCAGGCCAAGACCCTCAACCCCCGCCCTCCTCCCACCCCAGGGGCTGGCTGAGCCGTGGTCTCCCTGGTTTTCCACTAGTGAGAGGTCAGATGTGGACAGTTCCAAGAAGGGACCACTAAAATGGCTGCTTTAACTTCACACAGTAACCCGGCCTCCTTCATACAGAGCATGTTACCAGACGGTCTGTGCAGCAATTGACCTCAACGGGCCCTGATGTCCAGTGAGCAACGTCAGCAATACTGAAGGCGAAAGGAAAGGTTATTAGGAAAGGAAGACGCTCTCAACAGACTGAAAGCAGGTCACCTCTGGGGTGAGAATGGCCACTAATTCTTCCCGATACAAGTTTTGCTAAAGTATAAGGAGCATGGAACATGAAATCGTTCCCCAGGAGCAGCCCTGGGCCAGGGTCACGTCTCCAGGATGGGGGAGTTGACTAAATACCTTTGACCTCTAGGGCACAGTTTACTCGTCTGGGTAGGTACATTAAAGATCTCATTGTTATTCCCTTTCACTTCCCTAGTTCTAATACCAGTATACACGGTTTCCAATGTATTCAGATAAGATACAGAGATAGTGCAGGTACAACCACAGGTAGGGGATACAAGAGGGTCAATTCAGAGACACAGGGTAAAAAGACAAATGACTACAAAAGCAATACTTGCAAAACTGTTTGGTGTAAATCAACTGAACCACTCATGGGGGGAAAGGGAAAGGGGGAGGGGGGGAATGAGGGAGGGGGTAACAAATGGTACAAGAAATGTATCCAATGCCTAACGTATGAAATTGTAACCTCTTTGTACATCAGTTTGACTATAAATATTCAAAAAAAAAGAAGATTTCATTGTTGCTGGATTATCACCTGGCCCAACTTAGGCTGGAATGAAGTCATCCTAAATCCTAGGTTAGTAGGGTACTCAGAAAACCCACTTTAGGACCTTCCGTATAGGCTGCTCACTGCTACGTGGTGTGATTTCTCTCAGAGACCTTGTGCTCCTCTCAAAGAAGCCGTGACACACATAAGACCCTGGTGAACGCTGTGCGTACTTTGAGTATTTAATTTCCTTGTCATCTTCTCAGCTAAGGTTTTCTCTTTTCCAGACAGTGGCTCGATCCTCTAGATTCACGCTCTCAAAACATTGCATCCATACAGCATTTCATTAAGGAAATTTCCCATTTGTCCTAACAGCACAAGACGGCATATATTTCCTGACTAATAAACATTGTGCTTTACATGTTATAATGTTTAACATTTATGTACATATCAGTAAAGAGAGTGGAAATGTAGTGATAACAAGTACCCCCAGCTTCCAAGTGAGAAATCAGATAATCCACTGACATTTTCTTCACTAAAGCACCTGACTCAGAAGCTGAGTCACAATCAGGGGTTACTAAGGAAATAATTAATCATACCTACCAACCCGTCAACACATTCCTAACAACACCAATGCACAACACAACTCTAAACTCATAAATTATAAAGTGATCATTTAACAATTTCAAGTAAATGTGAACAAAGAAAAATGCTTTTTATAAGTATGCATCATCCACTTAGGAAGAGAAAGGAAAGGAAATCTCTCCCAGTGCTCTTCATAATTAGCACACAGGTCATTCTGTTCCTTTTTGGTTTGTTTATCCCTCCTGTTGTTTTCCAGAAACCTCCACTGGAGACTCAGATAAAGATGTTTAAATACCATCTAAATCTGATCTTATAGGCCTCCAACCTTGAGTTTCATCCATAAAAGCCAGGCCCTGTTAGGAAGGCTGATTTCCAGCTAGTTTGAAGTCATGACTCTCTGCAGACTCTCAGGGGCCAGGGTTACTTTTCTGGCAATAGATGAAGCATTCACAGTGGAGTGTTTACACACTTAAGACTGCTTAAGACTTTTAAAATGCTCAGTCATAAATATCATTTTCCATAATGGCCACAGATTTAGGAAGGCAATCACAGTTTAAAGATCCTAGGGAAAATGCAACTGTACTGGTGCTTAATAATGAACACCAAAGCCTCAAACCCCATGTGCAGAGTCACGGGCCCTTCTCCTTGCATGCGATCATCTGATAATGCTCCCTGGTTTACCAAAGACTAATACTAAAGCTACCATTTCCTTTTAGAAAGTCTCCAAAATGATCAGCTCTCAAACAAATCCAGGTAGATGCTGTTCAGAGCATGATGGTCAGAAGATGGAAGAACGCAAATGTGGTTGTCTAGCCCTCAGGGGGGTGGGGCTCTGGCATGTGTGGCAACGCAGAGGACCTTGAAGACCTCTCAGTAAGTCCAGACACAGGATACCTGCTCCACGATACAACGCCGTTCTATGATGTGTCCAGAATATAATTCCTGTCCCAGCCTGAGACTGGCTGCTAGTGTAGATAGTCTGTAACTAGGCACAACACTGTGAACATACAAACCGCAAATGAATTTCTCGCTTTAAAGCTATAAATATTGTGCTACGTGAATTTCATCTCAATTTCTAGAGAAATGGGGAAGAAGCTAGAGGTCTTGAATTGAGCCGTCGCTGCGTCATTACCACACACTGCAAGAGTAGAGATCATCTCTGGACTGAGCGCTGAGGTGCTATAGCACCAGCACCATTACCCTCCTTGTAGGTCAGTGGAACCCCAGCAGCTGGAGAGAGACTATCACCAGGCCCCACTCTCCCAGCTCCAGGGAGCACAATGAGGAGTGGTCCTAGGGGCTGCCGCTATCTTCACTTCAAGAAAGACATGCAGGAGAAGTGGCTTGCATGGTCAGTCACAGCCGACGAAACTGGTGCCACCAATCACCACATCATGTGTGTAGAAATAAGGTGGACATCTGTGCAAAGATGGGTGTATATATGCATGTTCCATGCATGTATACCATGTTACATGGTATGCATCCATTTCTGTGAAACACACCCTTTAAAATTAACCCTTCCCCATCCATGTGAATCCTGTTCATTCGACTGAACAGTAGGGCAGGATGCTGTATTTGGGTGGTCGCCTTCATTTATGTCATGGGACAACAATGCCGATCCCATGGCCAAACAGACAGAAAGCTAAACCATTAACAACAGACCCGACTCGAGTCAAATACACATGGTTGCTGTGGAGACTTACTGAATGCACATAAATATGGCATGCCTCAGAGTACGGGGCTGTCCGTGAGTATCTTAGGCTTATATCCTTTCTCATTACTGAATAAAGGGAAGACGTATTTATCTTTCAACATCAAGATTGCTAGCAAAAAGCGAAAACATGTGAAACCAAACCAAAGTATAATGTCTTAGAAAACACAAATAATGTGTGCGCAGGCCCACGATCGCGTCACTTCAGATGAAAACCATCTGGCATCCTCTCTCCTCCCGCAGCACTGACACCCCGGAGCCCCACGGCCACCTGGCCCGGGCCTCGGCACTTTCCCTAGCAGAGCCCACAGAAGGACGATAGTGACAGGCACCGACGGAGACGGGAGAGCCCCACGCCTCCCTCAGGCTGCTGTCTGAGTACCTGGCCCTGGAGAGCTGTCGGCCAGCGAGCGCCTGGTGAGACTGGAAGGCTCTGCCGTGGGCCCCAGCCCAGTGCCCGCCTGGGCTTCCCACGCCCCTGAGGGGTCTGCGGGGGGGGGGGGGGGCGGGGGAGGGAGAGGAGACACCCTGAGACACCAGAGCAGACGTGAGTGTTCAAACACAAGCGTGCAGCTCCATCTTTCAAATATAAACCCATTTTATGATACTAAAAGAATGATAAACAGGACCCTTGGCTTTAATAAAGGAATCCTACCAATATAAAGTTCCCTTGAGTATAGTAAAAGAATTTTTGCATCATAGAAACACATGAAATTTACTCACCCTAAATTCTTAAGTGACACAGAGGAATTACTCTAAATTCACTACTGGAGTCATAAAATTCTACTGAATCTCCCATTTTTAAAAATGTTACATAAATCATGATAAAAGAAAAAACTAGCATGTGCTCCCAATCATGTTTGATATTTTTCCTTCAACTGGAGCACATAAGGTTGGTTTAGAAGACATGCATCATGTGGAATCAATCTCATCATTTTCTTTGAAACCGTCTCTAATAGAATAGGCCAAACACTTAACAGTATAACAGAGTGTGTGCAAGTAGAACTACAAATATAAGGTTCTGCAGTCAAAATGGGGTCATCTAGAAATTTGCCAGCTCCCTGTTGGTGCTTGTTGGGGTGACGACGGTGAGGCTGTTGGCTACCCCATTGCTCTCAATCACCCAGGCGATAAAAACGGAGGAATCACTGTTTGGGGACTAGTAACATCACTAGTTCAGTCCACTGAACACAGATCTCAGAAGTCCCCTTTTGTATGGTTTACCTGCTCCCTTCTCAGCCCCCGCAGTCCTGGGCCCAGGTTCTCTCCAGGACCGCCACCAGGCACGGTCAGGGTGTGGAAACACCGAAGACTGACCGAGGGGAGATGCTGGCGATGTCTGGCTCTGGAAGCTCATGGCACCTGGGTCATGACGCAGCACATGTTCCCCACCTGGAGGCCCACGTTCTGGGGGGGCCACGTTCTGGGGGGCCACGTTCTAGGGGGCCACATTCTGGGGGGCCATGTTCGGGAGGACCATGTTCTGGGGCGGCCACGTTCTGGGGGGCCACATTCTGGGAGGCCACGTTCTGGAGGACCATGTTCTGGGATGGCCACGCTCTGGAGGGCCACGTCCTGGGGGAGACAGTCTGGAACACCACATTCTGGGGGCCACATTCCGGAGGGCCACATTCTGGGAGGGCCTTTTCTTCTAGATGAAATCAGGAAGCCCTGGGAGGAGAGTACTGTTGCTGTGTATGTACCTGTACATGCAAAATGGAAGAATTTTCCACGTCTCATATTGGAAAAACATAAGAAACAATGTTTTCCATCAAACGATGGCTGACGGCCCAAAGATCTCAATCAAAGTCACTTAGAGATGCAGCCAGGCGGACTGCGGCAGAGAGAGACACAGACCTGCTGGGGCCGGCAGAGAGCCAGGCCGAGGAACCAACAGGGATCTGAAGGGACGTTTCAAACGGGCTCTTGTGGGTGGATATCTGAAAGTATCTTCACAGTTCAGGTCTATTTTGTGTTTATCTTTAAGTCGTTGTACAAAGGAGTTGCCGTTCAACCAAGTAGTGTATGAAGACAGTGAATCTTGATCGGCACTTCCTAGTTTAGTGATCTTTAACAATATTCTAAGCTAGAAATAATGGTGTTGCTGCACTTATCCTAGCAGGGGCCCTGGGAAAGGATGCTTTTAAGTAGAATAGAGAGCACGTGTAAGAGCCTACATCTCTCATGTAACTGTAACCCCTCTGGACATCACCTTTACCTTTTTTTAAAAAAAAGAACCAACATTTTTATCTGTGTCCTAAGCCCTGGGACAAGAAGAACATCAAGTGAGCTTGAAGGAAGCCCACAGCTAGTCCCACATGGTGAACCCCAAATTCTCCACAAAGCCACTTTCGTGGTGCCCAGAAAAGCACTCCGTTGTCTTCAGAACCCGTGCCTTCTGCATGGACTAGCTTGGCTTAAGGTGCTCAGACCCACTTGCTTCAGTAAGAACTTGAGCTTCATGGTTGGGGCTCCTCTGGGGGCCCAGTGCACCCCAAGTGCTCTGCTTGTGGTAGCTCAGCCTCTGACAACCCACTGTAAGCTAATGAGCATCATAGAGTAAGCAAGCTTTTACTGTACCTGGCTTAGCACACATGGTGGCCGAGTGAGACCCTGCCAGCTCAGAGCCCTTAGCAGGGGAAAACATGGGCCTTTTCCCCCAGGGGGGAAAATCATCCAACACAGAGCCTAATTTGTGATAAGGTGATTAATTTTCATGTCATTTACGAGCATGGTGCTGAACTCGAAGAAGGGAATGGCCACGTGGAGACACAGTCACACCACCGTAAGGGTGAAAAGTCCTAGTCAAACCATTCAATCCTGAACTGTCTGGAGGCTGCGTGCGTGTGGCAGCTCTTGGGGGGTCTGGGTAGCCAGCAGCCTTGGGCAGGACTGACAGGCTTGGTACCCAGCCATGCCAAGAGCCCCTCTGCTATCCAAAAAGCAGCGGGAGCGCCTGGCTTTCCTACTGAGGCAGAACAAGGCAAACCAGGGCAGCGAGACCTGGGAGAAAACGGAAAGCCTTTAAAAGCAGTGGCTGGAAATTCTTGTCTCAATTATGCATCAGAATAAATGAGGCACTAAAAACAGTCTCTTCAGGGCTCACTGACAGGAAGCTCTCCTTTCTTGAAATTTTCCACCCTGCATCAGGGTTGGCCCCGGCGCGTGGGAAGGCCTCTTATCAGACACACTCCGTCTCCACCTCGCCGTCTGTGCCAGGTGAGGAAGGCTGCCAGGAGGACCGGCAGGTGTGAGAGGCCGGCCCCCACAGGCAGGACACACCTGCCCCAGGCAGCCACGACGCTTCATGAGCAGCAGCAACCTCAAACGGGCCTGCTTCCCACAAAGTTCCTAATGTCTTCCTTTTTAAGTGATGGTTTACACAGAGAGGGAGAGGGAGTCAGAGACACTTCTGGGAGATGCTACAGAGGTCAGTCTTCGCACGTGCCTCAATACTCTTTGGTGTATCTATAAGAGAAGATTTAAGTATCTTCATGCATTTAACGGGTTGCGTCTGGGTGCCGGAATGTCTCAGGAGACAGAGACCCAGCCCCTGTGTGCAGGTTCAAGAACAGCAAGGTCAACTACAGTCGAGGGGAGAACGAGGCACTGCCAGCGCGACACAGTCCTCCTTGCCCACAGACTGAGCTCTGGCCACGGCACAGACACACAGACTGAGGTCTGCACCCACCCTCACTCCGAGGGTCATCCCCCCAAAGTGGGTGCGCATCCCCACCCAGATGGCCAGACGCAGAAGCACGGAGGGAGAGAATCTGCACTGCACTCTTCCCATGCGTTAAAGATGCAGCAAGCCGGTGCCGCTGGCTCACGCCCATAATCCCAGCTGCTCAGGAGGCTGAGAGCTGAGGATCGCGGTTCAAAGCCAGCCCAGGCAGGAAAGTCTGTGGAACTCATATCTGCAATTAACCAACATAAAAATGGAAGTGCTGCTGTGGCTCAGTGGTAGAGCACTAGCCTTTAGCAAAAGAGCTCAGAGACAGCACCCAGGCCCCGAGTCCAAGCCCCATGACTGACAATAAATAAACAAATATGCTTTGTTGAAAGGCACCTCCTATGTACAACTGCTTGAAGATAATAAAAAAAAATTAAAGAGACTATCACTGAACAATGATACAGTCACAACAGTAGCAGCTGTGCTGAACACTCGGAGGCCTGGCCTCTCGTGTGCGTGGTGGCACTCCCGGTGGCGCTGGGCATGGAACCATGCCGGAGACAGGGCGTGCTCACTGAGTGCCCAGAAGGGGCACCGGCCAGGGCCAAGTGGCAGGTCCACAGTGACAGGCAGGCCTCGCCGGCTCAGCTGTGTTCACGACCCGGAGTCTGCCACTAGGGCAACGGGAAAACACGGGAGGGTGGCCCTCAGCAGTGACTCACACGCCAGACATTTCCCCGGCTGCTTCAGCACAGCACATGAAGATAACACCCATAGAAGTGAATAGATTGTTGCTAACGTTATTTGCCGATCACACCTGTCATAACTGATGACTATCTCCTGGTTTTGTAACTTTCCCCTGCTTGAGTTCTCAGGGACGGCTGAGCTCTGCCCGGCACAGACACGTCGGCTCCCACCGCCGGCGCCTTCCCACGTGGGTGGCCAGAGCCACAGGAGGGGCCGCGCCGGCGGCTCTGCCCGCAGCCGGCGCCAGGAGGCACCTGCTGAGCAGGAGTGTGTGACCATCGGTGTCCGAGCAGGAGTGAGACCACCTCGCTCTGAGCTCTGAAACTCTAGGCCCCGTGCAACTGAATAACCGTGACCACGCACGTTGAGTGCTGGCACGGAATCGGATGTTCTCACCCACAGAGAAAGATATCCCCGCCTCGTCCTCCAGCCGGGACCCACCGTGAGAACAGCGCTGGGGACAGGACCCCCGGCCAGCTCCGGGAGCCCCGCACCCCTCCCCTGCCGTCTCCCTGAGCACAGGGAAGCAGCCGGGCTCGTGAGCAGGCCTGGCCAGGCTTCCGGTGCTCTCCGCCGCCTCCTCCCCGCCGGCTCAGGAGAGGCGTGCCGGCTGGCCGCGCCCTCCCCCACGTGGAATGCCATCCTGGAGCACAGCCCCCGCGGCCCGTCGGGCAGAGCCGCCTCGGGGCCTGCCGCAGGCACCGGGTTCCCACGGCCCAGCCGTTCCTGGGTGGATCCCAGGTGCCCGGAGGTGGTGTGTGCCGGGCAGGCTTCTCAGAATCACCCTCCCGACTGTGCTCCAGGCTCCGGGAGCCGGACACCAAATGGGGCCAGGTGAAGAAAGCCCCTTCCCAGAGGGGCACGGCTCTCCCACCGTGGACCTTTCCCGGGTCGGCTGCCAGTTCTCTGGCAGGCCTAGCACGGGTTGAGTCCCAGAAGCCAGGGCAGCTTCTGCCAGTGTTGGAAGTGCTCCGTCCCCACCACAGGGAGGGAGGCAGCCTGGCCCCGGAGTCGGTGCTTCTCCCAGGGAGCCTGTCAGGAAAGGGGTCCGCAAGGCCTCCCCTGCCAGGACTCCCTCCTGACCTCTGCACAGGCGTCATAAACTGCTCTACCTATGCCTTTGTGAGGTTCCAGAAACACACGGACAGCACTGAGAAGGTTCTCCCACTGTCAGAATCGTGAACCGCGGAATCCTATGTCATAACGACATCAACTTTCACGCTGGCCACTCCACCTCCAGCCTTACAGCTCCCTAAAGCAAACGAAACGTCAAAACAGTCACTCAAAAATGCTATTCCCATCAGCACTCTTCTCACTAAACTATGTTAGCCTCATCAGTATTTTTCCCATCCCCGGCACTGTGTCCTTAATTCCTCCAATTTTGATCCTCTTTTTAGGATAAATAGTATGAAAGACGGAGCTCTCAGACAAAAGTGGACAGGGCAGACGCTCCTGAGCAACACAGTGTATCACTGATACCAGGCTGAAGCTTAGACAGCCGAGCGTGGAATGAAAGCATGGAAAACACACTAATAATGCTGAAAGTCTACCCACTCATGCAATTCCTCCTGCCAGGGACAGGATGACCTGCACTTGCTGACAACATTATTCCACGCGGGGCACACCAGAGACACGGAGGAGAGCGGAGCCCAGGACCACCAGTCACCAGGAAAGAGCACTCCACCCAGGTGTGTGCTCCTATCCCATAGTGCCTTCCCTGGAACAAGCTGTCATCTCACAAACGAGGAGCCCATTTCTCCTTGTGTTTTTCTTACTGGCTTCTCCATGGGCACTTTTTGATTTTTCAGACGCTTCCCAAACGTTTCATTCGTGCTTTGTCAGAGACACGGGCTTGTCCCGTGTGTCGTAGAGCCAACCCAGCAAGAAACGGCAGTTCTGGGCCCCTCGAGGACAGAGGTAAGTCCTAAGAAATACCTCATCAGGTGACTGGTGATACAAAATTAAAGAGGGTACCTCCACAAGCCTGTGAGGTGTAGGCAGGCACCCGACGCAGCCTCCTGACGCGGCCGGGAGACCCAGTGACCACTGGGCACAGGAGGCTCGGCTGTGAGACTTGGGGGCTGTTCACACCACGTTCCACAAGGAAGGTTCAACAGCGCCTCGGGTGATCCAGCCACACTGCCACGCCTACTCACCAGGTGAAACTGTCACTACACCCTCGCCACCAGGGTGGAGAAGAAAGACAGGAGGGGTGGAGGCAGGCTGAGGCCCCGGGGTGGGGGGTGGGAAGCAAGGACGGGGGTGGGGGGGCGAACCCCATGGGGGCCAGTCCCGACCAAGGACTGTGGGTGGGGCACACACACCGGATACAAGGATACAACGTTTGCCCTCAAGTTAATATCAGTGTAGGGCTGGTGGGGCTTTAGGGAAAAATCAATTCATTCCTTTGCCAGGAATTCCACAGACAAAGACTGGATTGGAAATGTGAATTTAGCATCCCTAGTTGGGACCACAGGTGGGCAAACAGAAACCTTGGAAAGTGCAAGCAAAGCCACAAATAACGGATGCCTTGTATAGGTTTGCTTGGAAACCTGCTTTTCTTTCCGCCGTCATGCCAGCTATTATGAGAGATTAAGTAAAAGCAACTGGTCAAGTGAATTGGCCTGAGTGCTTATATACGTGTCAAAGAGTGATCTCAGAAGCCTCTGAGGACGAGGAGAAACCAAGCCGCTGCAGACTTTAGGTTCCCTGAAGTGCCTCGGCTCTCGAGGTTCCTGGGCCGGCTCCGGGGTGACAGCTCTGTTCACCCCCTGGGGACCCCAGAACCCAGCCATCCCATGCATATTCCCAGACACAACACCCCAGGCAAAGCCCAGGATTCTTGCTGACACTGATTGCACTAATAAACCCTCACGCAGCAAAGATAAACATACTTGATTGTTGTTTTGAATTTTGGAGGTATCAAGTGTGGAAGAAAAGGTACATCTTCCACCTTTGTCTACAAAAATGCATGTAACCACATCGCTCGATTAGAGCCCTCCTGGGCCACCCACGCTTCGGGCCTTGCTCAAAATCGAACTCAACATTGGAGTGCTACTCGGCACTGTCCACGTCTGGGCCTCTACACAGAGGCCCCTTTTGCCCCCGCCAGGCAGGTTGAGAAATCTGCCCACAGGGACCGTGTCTGGTAGAGAACTATGAACAGTATTTAAGGAAGAAACCAAAAAGAATAGATCTCATATTTGTACTCAGATTGAGTCATCGCACTGCACGCTCACCCCAGGCCCTGCACTGGTTTATGTTTATGTCTGTGTGGGGCGGGGTTATTTATGGCATCTGAGCACCCCCAGAAGTGCCCCCGCTCTGGACGACGAGAGGCGGGGTCGCAGTCCCTGGACCCACAATTCACAAACAGTGCTAACTCCATTCCTTTACTATTATTACTACCATCATTACTGCTGCGCTCTGGAGGTGGACGTGTTTAAAGTAAGTTTCATCGGTTAAGCATGCTTAGGAAGCCAGTGTGGTGGAATAAAGAAATGTGTGGTTTTGGTTCGTTGGGAGGAAGCATTAAAGTCCATGAGCATTAGACAATGTTGGGCCATCCTGTCCGAGACCATAATTATAACCCTTTGTATTACAACACAAAGAGCCAACGGCTTCACTGTGGCACAGAGGAAAGCTACACATGTTCTTCCCACGTCTGCCCCTTGAGCTCAGAGGCAAAAACTCTAAGTGTTCAGGGAAATCAGAGACAGACACAAACTGTAATTGTGGAATGAGTATATGGGATTATAGGTTATGCTATGCTAGGCTGATGCATAATAAAGTTTCTAAGTATTAGACAGATTGCTATAAATGTACAAAACTACAGTCATATGGCAAAATTGGCCTTTAGCTTTTCCCTGTACTTAACACCCAGTTTGGCAAAAGATAAACACGACCTCACTCTAGGTAACTGATGCTTTTCCTTCTACTACACATTTCTATAGGACTTTCCCCAGAGTGACTTCCCCATACAAGTCAGTTACTTACAGACAGAAGGCATGCATGCACACACACACACACACACACACACACTTATTATTGTCAAATGTTTAAATGCTTTTTCCTCATAAGTGTTCCAATAAAATAAGTAAAGTAGCCAATCACTGAACAGGAGTAAATACTATCACAGAACTAGCCGTGACCCCCACCGTGTGAGGGAAAGCTGTCCTGGAAAAGCAACAGGTCACCTCTTTCTGTTGTGGATAAGGAGCAGTGCAAAGACCTTAAGGTGCTGGTGTCATTCTTAAATGCACATAAAGGTATGGGTTCATTAAAGGACCAGTAACATTTAGGTTCTGTCTAGGGCTGTGTCTCCTGGTGTAAAGACAGAAGCAAGGGGCCAGGAATATGCCTAGTGATAAAGTGCTAGCCTCGTGTACATGAAGCCCTGGGTTCGATTCCTTAGCACCACATATATAGAGAAAGCCAGAAGTGGCGCTGTGGCTCAAGTGGTAGAGTGCTAGCCTTGAGCAAAAAGAGCCAGGGACAGTGCTCAGGCCCTGAGTCCAAGCACCAGGACTGGCAAAAAAAAAAAAAAAAAAAAAAAGGACAGAAGCAAGGAGATGGTTTTATTCAAGATATAACAGTGCCTATCAGATGCTATGGAAAATGCAAAGTTTCCAAATAGAATTTAGCCTGGGTGATGTGGCTCATGCCTGTGATCCTAGCTCTTTAGGAGACTGAGATCTAAGGATCACAGTTGAAGCCAGACTGGGCAGGAAAGTCTGTGAGACTCTTACCTCCAATTAACCACCAAAAAAGCCAGAAGTGGAGCTATAGCTCAAGTAGGAGAACACTACCTTATGTTCAAAAATCTTAGGATACCACCCAGGCCTGGAGTTCAAGCCCCAGGACTGATAACAGAAACAAACGAACAAGGAGACTTTAGCTAGAACCTAAGCGTGGCTGAATAGCGTTGTGTTGGCTCACCCCACCACAGCCCACACATAAAGAGATCACAACCAACAGTCCAGAACCGTGCTCTGATTGGGAGCGCGATGGAGGAGCGGAGCCGTGGTGCGATCCCGGTCCCGGGAATAAGGGAACAGGAGAGCATGTCAGAGGAGGCATCCATCTGAGGATGGAGACTTGCCACGGTCTGTATTTGTCTGGAGCCCGTCTGTCCTTTGGGGTGACATTTTCCTGAGTTGAATGGCGGCCATCTGGAGGAGAGGTACTGCTTGTCTTCCACTCAGATCCTTACTGAGAAATCTCCCTTTAAAGTCCTCACCGTTGACTGACTTTGCCCGGCTGCTGCTTTCATCCTCCGCGGCAGCCAGGGTGCCGGCTGTCTCCTGCTCTTCCGATCTCTCCCGTCAGGTCTGACTGACCTCGGCTGGTCAGGCAGCCTCCGGGTCATCTCCCGGGTGGCGCCCTGGGGTGCCCAGGCCCTCCCGACCCAGACCCCCTCCCGACCCCGGCCGGGGCAGCCCAAGGACTGATTGTTTCCAAGTCTGGACGCGGTTCTCCATTCATCTGGTGGTCGTTAGGCTCTGTAGTAGCCGCGAGCTTAACCAGGGCCCAGTTTCTTTGGATTTTGACACAGACTCAACCAAAATTCAATCCTTCACATTCAAAACGAGAAGAGAAGACGGAGGGAGAGCCCGGGCCGGCCCCTGCGATGACCGCGTGACGCGGGGCCACCGGCACGTCTTTACGCGCACAGTGGGACGGGGGACTGGCTTCAGTGAGGCCGAGTCTTAGGGGACGCCACGTCGCAGCCGTTGCCACGATGCAAGAGAAACGAAGCAGAGTCAGCCTGCGTAAGCTTACGAAGCATCTCAGACGGAGCGCGCCTGCAGGAGAGGCTCCTGAAGGCTCCTCGGGCCCTGTGGGTGCCACCCTGAGGCCTTCACACACCAGGCTCGGAAGGAGCCCTGCTGCTCCAGGGAGCTGTGCTGGGCAGTCCTTCCTGACCGGTGCTGCGTGCCCTGAGACCTGGGTGACGTGCCTAAGCCATGGGCCCCCAGCCCCGCTCCTGCCACTTCTGCTGCTGCAATCAACACTGCACAAACACCCAAAGGCAAGTCTCCCTCCCCGTCTGTGTGTCAGACTCCGTTTCCTGAACTTTCCTCTTGCTGAGACCATTAAACCAGTAGATGGATTGTTCAAGCCACCGAGTAAGCATGAACAAGGAAGGGTTCTGCTCCAGTACCACGGGCAGGAAGGCCCGTTGCCAGAGATGTCCAGAAGTCACTACCATCGCCCAGGAAAACGAGACGCACGGCAGGGCCACTGGACACTGCGCTGGAGACACTGAACACGCGTGTGTGTGGAAGGACCCTCCTGACACGGTGAGACGCAGGCATGGGAGGGAGCACTGCCCGGCACTGCCCCCACACAGCTTACAAGGCTGACCCCGACCAGAGCTTCCTCAACGAAAGGGCCACGCTGCAGTCTGGGGACAGTTTCTCTAATCGTGAAACACGGTTAGAAAAGCACAGGCCTCAGCAAAAGACAAACTTCCTGCACAAAGCCAGGCCACAAAGTAGGAGAACAGGAAAGAATACAGCATTGCTGCCAGATGCACAGCCTATTAAGGAATGCTGAGCCAAGACAATAAGTGCTATTGAGATAAACAGAAACATTTCAAAATGGCAAAATAACTGATTGGTAGGACAATGAAGAGCTTCAAAATGTACAAAGTACAATGCTTTGGACTAAGAGGAAAATCAAACAGTTTCACAAAAGCAAACTGAAATTCCAATACCATTCTTTTAGTAAAAGATAAGCCACATAGAAAATACCGGGGGAAAAATATGAACAAACTGAACAACAGCAAGAATAAACTTAACCTAATTGACATTCTAAAAGAGATCTCCCAACAAAAACCAAGTACACATTCTTTACTAGAATTCACAAAATACTGACCAGCGTGTTCCGCGTGCTGGGACATCAAATACATCTGAACAAACTTAAGCTATGCCTCAATAAACTTAAAAATAGTTCTCAATAAATTCTGTAGGGCATAGAACGATCTCTTACCACACTGGAATTTAACTAATAAAACCATTAACAGCTAAGCTATCTTGAAAATGTCCCTGTAAGCCTCCCTACACACTGCTCAGTAACCATGCTCACACAGACCTCTCTGGGGGACCTGCGTTGGTCCTCTTTCCTCAGTAGCAGTCAGACTGACTTCCTCTCTTTGCCGATGTCTGTCCAGGATCCCAACAGCTCCTGCTACAACTCCCAAGGATTTCCTGAGCACCTGTGACAGAAAGACAACAGTGTCACCGCCAGTATCCACGCCCTATTGAACAGGGGCAGTACTGTGGTAAAGATCAGGTGAAGGGAGAAAATACATTCACAGGGCTGGGCAGGGGTGCTACCTTCCCAAACACTAAGTTTATCACTAAATATTTTTTGAGTCATAATCTCATTTGCTTCATTAATTGAGCTTTAACTTTGCAGATATTTAGAGGAACACTCAGATAAACTCTAAGGGCTATTTTGTCTATATTATGTATCTCTAATTACAAGAAAATTATATAATTTTAAATGAAGAGGGTAAGCAGAGACTTGTGCTTCTCATGTTGCAATGGCAATGTGTCTCTGCATATATAAATGTAATACACAGAGTGTAAAATATACAGGCATAGAATTGTTGTCTTTTAATCAAATATATTTTAAGTTGGTACATATATCATTAACGAACAATCTAAGCATTGAGAATATTTCCTGGATGATATGATGGAAAACTAATTTTTCCAGCTGTGTATCTTATGTTTCTATATTTATTTCACATCTCAGGGGTGGAAAACCTTTCTCCACGGTCCTACTGTGCTGTCTTCTGGATCGTGTGGTTCTATTCTAGCGGAGGCTGGAAGAATTTGGTGTCTTTCCTGTAACTCCACCATTTCAGACAATCGGATGGTTTGACACACGATTTGGGTAAATTACAAGGGATGGGAAGAGACAAAGGGCTTGAGGCAGTTTCTCACCAGCGGGCTGACACGGGGCGATGACTGCTAAGACAAGGCTTCATGACAAACGACGAACTACAGGAGGAGGAAATAATGAGAAACCAGGCAGCATGAAAAGGGACTCCATCAAGTCCCAGGGGAAACTGTGACAGCGCATCCTGAAGCCACGCCGGCCCCCACGCAGGGTCACGCGTGGCGTGTGTCCCACGGAGGGCCATCCACCGGGCACAGCCAGGCAGGGTCACGCGTGGCGTGTGTCCCACGGAGGGCCATCCACCGGGCACAGCCAGGCAGGGTCACGCGTGGCGTGTGTCCCATGGAGGGCCATCCACCGGGCACAGCCAGGCAGGGTCATGCGTGGCATGTGTCCCACGGAGGGCCATCCACCGGGCACAGACACGCAGGGTCACGCGTGGCGTGTGTCCCACGGAGGGCCATCCACCGGGCACAGCCAGGCAGGGTCACGCGTGGCATGTGTCCCACGGAGGGCCATCCACCGGGCACAGACACGCAGGGTCACGCGTGGCGTGTGTCCCACAGAGGGCCATCCACCGGGCACAGCCAGGCAGGGTCACGCGTGGCGTGTGTCCCACGGAGGGCCATCCACCGGGCACAGACACGCAGGGTCACGCGTGGCGTGTGTCCCACGGAGGGCCATCCACCGGGCACAGACACGCAGGGTCACGCGTGGCGTGTGTCCCACGGAGGGCCATCCACCGGGCACAGACACGCAGGGTCACGCGTGGCGTGTGTCCCACGGAGGGCCATCCACCGGGCACAGCCAGGCAGGGTCACGCGTGGCGTGTGTCCCACGGAGGGCCATCCACCGGGCACAGCCAGGCAGGGTCACGCGTGGTGTGTGTCCCACGGAGGGCCATCCACCGGGCACAGCCAGGCTTCCAAGCACAGTGCCATAGTTTAGGCACACTGTGCACACATGCAACATGTTTGCTTACGCACACTGGCACACAGACACATGCACACATATGCATGCCTGCACACCTGCACCCATAATTGCACACATACACATATGTGGACATCTGTTCACATATGACCAAATACGTGCATACATGTACACACACAGCGTGTTTGTTCTCGTACATAGACACCTGTACATATAGGCGTGCCTGTGCACCTGCACGCACATACACACACGTGCCCAGCATCCACACCTTGTGGTTTATCCACTTTGAAATTGTGCTTCTTCTGTCGCATGGGCTGATCACAAGATCACCGTTCCGCATCAGGCTGCGTGTGGGTTTATCCGTGCTTTCCTACGAAGGGGCTTCCCGCCATCATGGACAAGATCTGTGCCTAATGGCGCAGACCCTGCCAGGCTCCAGCAGATCGCTGGCGGGGGGCTGCCACTCCATCCACTCCTCGCTCCGAGAAGTGAGGAAGTTAAGGCAGGACGCATGTTGTGGAGGAACTTTCCGAGGGCCCTCACTCATTAGGCGGAGGGTCTCTGAGAAATCAGGACCTGGCTCACAAGCCAAGAACTAGGCAGCCATTGCAGGGGCATCGTGTCTGCCACGATCTGGACTCGCCTCACCGTCCCCCTCAGCACCGTCACCCAGGCAGAGGGAAGAAGAGGGTCCTGGTGGCTCCGCTAAGGTTGACATAGCCACACAGCTACCATGCCGCACAGCATGACGGTGATCTTCCTTGCTGGTCTTCTATAACTCCACAACGATTTGCAACTGTATCAGAAAAATAAAATTGCTATGTGTTTCACAGCAATGAACTTATGATCTCATGGCCCCAATGATTTCACGGTCCCTGTGACCTCATAGTCCCTGTGATCTCATGGCTCCAAAGATTTCACAGTCCCTGTGGTCTCACGGCCCCTGTGATCTCATGGTGTGTGTGGTCTCACAGTCCCTGTGATCTCATGGTCCCTGTGATCTCATGGTGTGTGTGGTCTCACAGTCCCTGTGATCTCATGGTCCCAGGGATCTGGCAGTCCCTGTGATCTCATGGTGTGTGTGGTCTCACAGTCCCTGTGATCTCATGGTCCCTGTGATCTCATGGTGTGTGTGGTCTCACAGTCCCTGTGATCTCATGGTCCCAGGGATCTGGCAGTCCCTGTGATCTCATGGTGTGTGTGGTCTCACAGTCCCTGTGATCTCATGGTGTGTGTGGTCTCACGGCCCCTGTGATCTCATGGTGTGTGTGTGGTCTCACGGCCCCTGTGATCTCATGGCTCCAATGATTTCACAGTCCCTGTGAGCTCATGATCCCAGGGATCTGGAAGTCCCTGTGATCTCATGGTGTGTGTGATCTCACGGTCCCTGTGACCTCATGGTCCCTGTGATCTCATGGTGTGTGTGGTCTCACGGTCCCTGATCTCATGGTCTCTGTGGTCTCATGGTGTGTGTGGTCTCACGCCCCTGTGGTCTCATGGCCCCTGTGGTCTCACGGCCCCTGTGGTCTCACAGTCCCTGTGATCTCATGGTCCCAGGGATCTAGCAGTCCCTGTGATCTCACGGTCCCTGTGATCTCATGGTCCCTGTGATTTCATGGTGTGTGTGGGCTCATGGCCCCAGTGATCTCACAGTCCATGTGATATGGTCCCAGGGATCTGACAATCCCTGTGATCTCACAGTCCCTGTGATCGCATGGTCTCTGTGGTCTCATGGTGTGTGTGGTCTCATGGCCCCTGTGACCTCATGTCTCTGTGACCCCATGGTCCTAGTGATCTTACGATTCCTGTAACCCTACAGACCCCATGATCGCGTGGCCCTGAGAGCTTGCAGTACCTGGGCAGTGTGATTTTCCATTGATGATGATGTGCTGTAAACCTGGGATCTCTACAGGCTTCTGCATGGCTCACTTCTAAGTCAACATGCCATCATAAGCTCAGTAAGGGCAATTTTGGTTTATTTTACAAGGGTGTCTCCTATACACTAGCAAAGCATTCCCCAAGTACTGAAGCTGCTCAGGAGGCCTGGACAATTTCGACACAGAGGAGCTACCGTGTCAACGTTATAAAGGGAGCAGAAACCAATGCCCATGGCATCTGCCCCCAGGACCAGCTGTCTCTTCTCTCAGATGTCCATCCCAACTGCTGGTGTGAGTCCTTTCCTTGGGCAAAGGAAAGCAGAAGCTCGGCGCCTTTTCAAGGTCCCTGGCACAGTTGACTTGTGTGGGATAGCTTGTCCCTCTAGTAAAGTGGACTCTCCTGACCCTGAAGCTGTAGATCCGACAGCAGGTGACCCGGGCGTGGGGCTAGGGGTGCAGCTGCCCTGCGGCCCTCTGTCCTAGAGCAGTGTGGTTTCCCATTTCAGATCTCATTACTTCCGTCCCTGGATGGAGCTGCACACGTACAGGAGCATAAGCCGGGGCCTTCCAGAGCGTCCGTGGGTGTTCTTACCCCGGCACAGGCTCTCAGCTGGGTACCACCTGCCAACAAATCACATCTCCAAACAGGGGAACGGGGCAGCTCGAGTCTTACGTCTGCTTAAACACACCTGTGTCTTACAAGGAACGCAGAAGGCATTGGCATGAACAACGCTGGGGCTTAAACATGTTGCCCTTTAAACACCCTTTCCTCTGAAAGAACTCGGTGACTTGCGCTCAGTTCCTCCCCTGAGCAGTAACCTGCCCAGCTAGTTCCCTGCATGCCTGTGTCCACTGCTACACGCAACCATGAGCGGGCAAGTGCCGACGCGCAAAGAAAACTTGGCTCCACGTTGAAGAACTTTCCACGGACATGGAGAGACTACAGTGCCAGATCTTTGCCTCTGGTTTTTCATTTCTGTTTTCCTCTCTCCTTAACCAAAAAAACCTAACAAAAATTCCTCCCTCTCCCTCTTTTAAGTTAATCAAAGCAGTGGTTGTCTCTAGCTTTCAAATTAAAGGAAGAAACAAACAAGTTAAATAGACTGTATGGCCCTGCATGGCAGCGCTCTGCAGATGGGGCCACCTCTGTCCCTCTGCCCATGGGGCCACCTCTGTCCCCTCCCCCACGCTGACCACCTCTGTCCCCTCCCCCACGCTGACCACCTCTGTCCCCTCCCCCACGCTGACCACCTCTGTCCCCTCCCCCACGCTGACCACCTCTGTCCCCTCCCCCACGCTGACCACCTCTGTCCCCTCCCCCACGCTGACCACCTCTGTCCCCTCCACACACGCTGACCACCCCTGTCCCCTCCCCCACGCTGACCGCCTCTGTCCCCTCCCCCACGCTGACCACCTCTGTCCCCTCCCCCACGCTGACCACCTCTGTCCCCTCCCCCATGCTGATCACCTCTGTCCCCCCCACGCTGACCACCTCTGTCCCCTCCCCCACGCTGACCACCTCTGTCCCCTCCCCCACGCTGACCACCTCTGTCCCCTCCCCCACGCTGACCACCTCTGTCCCCTCCCCCACGCTGACCACCTCTGTCCCCTCCCCCACGCTGACCACCTCTGTCCCCTCCACACACGCTGACCACCCCTGTCCCCTCCCCCACGCTGGCCACCTCTGTCCCCTCCCCCACGCTGACCACCCCTGTCCCCTCCCCCATGCTGATCACCTCTGTCCCCCCCACGCTGACCACCTCTGTCCCCTCCCCCACGCTGACCACCTCTGTCCCCTCTCAGCCTCCTCTCCAGGCTTCACCTGCCTCCCTCCGGGGCTGCTGGCTACTGGTGACGTCTGGTCCACTCCGGTGCCTGTGTCTGGCTGGACCCTGTGCTCCGGATGCTTGCTGTTGGTCTAGGGCCAGGAACAGACCTCCTCCTAGCTCTTCCTGAGGCCAACCCCACCACTGTGTCTTTCCTCCAGGAGACGTGTGGTTCAGAAAGGACGGGGCTGGATTTTCTCAAAAATGCAAGAATAAGCGAGGATTTTGAAGGGAACATAGAAAAGAAAGACCTAGGCTGGATGGACTGAGCTTGAATCCCAGCTCAGAAAGCCCGCTGGCAGCAAACTACAGCTCCTCCTGACAGTGATGACGACCGGCAGACAGCACGGTCAGGAAAGGTCAGAGGGGAATGCAGAATAATGGCTGGAAGACAAGGACAGCAGAGCAAAATGTCCACCTACAGTTATATAATTGCAGAGGAAAATGTCCATCTACACTTACATAATTACACACCGGCTAAACACCGGAGCGTCTGAGGAGTCAAAAGGAGGTAGCCCAGGGCAGAGAGGGCAGAGGGGCTGGAAAGGAGGATTGCTGTCTGCAGAGATTGGTGCCCTAGTGCATAAAAATGCCCTAAAATCCAGGCGGGCTGTATGGGACGGATGCTATTTTTAGGGAAATGATTTATTCAGGTCTCGTAAAAAACGTGCAGTTGAAAGATGTGAGTTCAAGAGATTTCTTCAGCCTCTGCTGAGCGGCGGTGGCGAACAGGGCAGGCACAAGTTCTGCCCTTTGTGCTTTCTCTCCAAATCTCAGAGAACGCTTCCCACTCTTACTGCTGTCTGGAGAAAGGAATAATCTGGATTTCTGCTGATGAAAGATTTGAACAGGCAGTTCATTTTACTGAAATGTTTGCTCTAATCGCAGCCCACGTTCCAAGGCAAACAGAGCAAGAAACTGTTCTTGCATTTTAATAAAATCAAAAGTCATATTGTCCCAGCTCCTCTTGATAAAAAATAAATCTAGAGATGTATGCATGAGTAAACCTTGCGGCCATTTGAAGATTAGCATTTTGGAGTTATGAGGCCCCAAACTGGTGTTGAAATTGCTTTCTTATCATTTTTATTTTTCACTAAGGAGCTTTTGCCAAGAATCCACTGTCACCGTGACAGGAAGCGCCTTGCCAGATACTAAAAGCACAAGCCCTGACTTCATCCCCGCCCTTTCCAATCCCATGCAGACCGAGTTCCACGGCCCGCTAAACCACCGCGGACCTGCGGGAGCTCGCTGTCCATCCCTCCTCCCCCAGCGCGACCCCGAACTCGAACAAACCTGGTTTTGATCGTCAGCCTCCCCCACGCATTTTCAAACACTTGCTCCTGCAGCAGTCACCGGAGACCTGGGACGCGACGGGCTCCAGACATTTCTCTCTGCGCCTCTGTTTCATAATCCACGTGTCCCACGGCGCCGCCTCACGTGGGACCCTGCGTGGGACACTACGCACACGGGGCTCTGCCTCGCCGCCACTTGCCTGTGCGCCCTGTGTCCCTGAGCTGACACGGTCCCCTTCTAGGGAACGGCCCTTTCCTCTTGCACACAGTGTGGCCATGAACGGGCTTGCACGGGAGCCCCTGCGACCTGACCGTCACGGCGTTTGCCACCATCTTCCTCTTGGCCGCAGCTCTAGCAGCCCTCGATGCCCTCAGGGTCCACAGGATGAGCATCCCATCTGTGTCCTGTCCCCTCACCGTGCCTGCTGGTCAGAGCGCCACCTGCGTGGCCATGCACAGGCACCGCAACGTGGGGACTGGGCCCCGCTCCCCCCCCCCCCCCGGCTGATGGGAGGGCTCCGGGGCCTGTGGCTTCCGACGAGCCTGCTGCGGACCAGCTGCAGAGAGAGTGGGGGAGAGAGAGGTTTGTTTGGGGCAACATCCTCGTGACGTCACGGAAGTGGCAAGTCTGAGATCTCCGGGGCAGGCGGGAGCGCGGGAAGGGGGATGCTGCGGTCCTGAGTCTCCAGGGCGGAACTGCAGGCAGAACTCTCTTCTCAGGTGGCCGCGTCTGTCCTCCGAATGTCATCGGCTGACTCGGATGGGGCTGCCGTGTGCGGGGCCGTCTGCTTCTCCCCTCGCTCTACGTCCGTGGGCTCGGGGCGCCTCACCCACCTCGCAGCAGCACCTGGGCACGTGTGGCGGGGGTGTCTGACGGTCGGAGCGCCGGGCACCACGGCCCGGCCCCACGCATGCAGAAGGCACCGCCCTGCACCCTGCGGCTTTGATCTTCTCGTCGCCCCGCTTGCGGCCGAGCTCCTATCACTCTTTTCAGTGCCCTGAATTAGAGTGTTCCCTAAGTTCTCACCTGCACACAGCGACCCGACACATCTGGAGAGAAGTCAGAGAGCTGGGGTCACAAACCCAATGGAGCCCCAACCACCCCAAAAAACCATGCTTGCTCCCCAAGCTCCTCCTTCCCAGGGAGTACTCCACTGGAACCAGGCAGCCGGGAGCCGGGGCCAGGCCGCGCCCACCCTCTCAGGAGCTGTGCGGGGTCCATTGCCACCCCCGGCCCACCAAGTGCTGTTGGTGCCATTGAAGGCCTCCGTTAACTCAGCGTTCCTTCAAACCTCACATTGCCACCGAGCTGTCTGCCACACGCACCATCTTCTCAAAAGGCCATTTTCCGGATCCCTCCCTGACCTCTCTCCCCAGCACTCTGAAGGAACAACTTGACGGTGCCCAGTTGATCCCTCATGACACTATGCAAACCCCGCAGTAGACACGGAGACCCCACGTAAACCACACAGCAGGTGCTCGGGGACCCCACGTCACACACGCAGTAGGTTCAGTGACCCCACACGCCGGTACACACACCGGGGGGTAGGCACACGGCAACAAAGGCCTCCCTCACCCTGGTGGCCTCTCCCAGATTTCCCACCGCTCTCCTGCCTGCCATTTGCTTCCTCACACCGTGTGAGCCTTGCTACTTCTCTATAGTCAAGCGCTTCTCCGCTTCTCCTCGGGGTCTTACTTCCATTCTCGGGACATCGAGCGCTGACACCCTTGGAGCCCAGCCGTGTCTGGGTCTCCGAGGCCCGGCCCTGCCCGCCCACTCCGCCAGCGTCCTTGCCACAGGTATGGGGTGCGTGTAGGTCGGGAAGGTCCTGCCGTGGTCTTCAGAAACAAAGCCTCTTGTGGGCTGAATAGTTTTTAAGAGAGTCACCCCATGTTTCCAAGTTAAGTTCACCAAACATATGGATCGAATTTTCCTTAAAATTTCCATGCTTTGAAAGCTAAGCAGAATGCCTGGCAGAAGTACTAACATTACTTTTTTTTTTTTCAAATGGCTTGTGTTTAATTATAAATGTTTGCAAAACTCAAAAACCCCAAAGGGCCCACCCATCTCCCCAGAGGAGCCAAAGCACTCACGTACGAACCTGAGCAGGCTGGGTCCCCCCCCCCCCAAGTCTCCAGAGGTCCACAGTCTGAAGGACTTGTAGCTACCACGTGACCAAAACAGCTCCTTTTCTTTAATTTACTTGCAAGTAATTCTAGAGATAGCCATTAAATATCCTAATTGTTTTCTAGATGCTTCTACCTAGCTTACTATATACTTAGGATCAGGAGATATTGAAGACAGCCTGTTAGGCTGGATCATTAAAGTCATGATAGCATTTTAACTATAATGCAGAATTCTGACTAAAGAAAAGGAGTTCCCGCTGAGAATCAGAGGCAAGTGCCTCCACTTCAGAGGCTATTTCTGTATTTTGAATTTTGAGGATAATCAGCTGAAAATAAACCAGTCTCAAAGTCTAATTTTACTTTTGATTGTAAGTATCAATGTTTGTAAACTTAGCACACACGTGTGTGGGTCTGAACACACTAGTCTATGTCCCGAGGTGGACATACACGCTGGAGACACCTGCACAGCCTGTGGTACTCCATGCTCAGACGTGGAACGCATGGCCACGACATCGCACTCCTCCCACGGGCCTCAGGGCTTCTTTCCAACGTGCTCTGCGGGGTTCTGGTCCTGGATTGTGGATGGGATGTCTCCTTCCCTCCGAAGGCTGCCAGAAGCAGCGTCTTTTTCTTCCTGCAGTGTCATTATCTGATCCCATGGCTCTTTTCATCTGTGTGTGCTTTGGGGTTTGTCTCCCACAGCTGAGGTATCCATTCATTCCTGTTGTCAGGAGGACACTGAGGTCAAGGGACCAAACACACACTGTCAGAGAGATGGACTCAGGACTGACAGTTCATGTGGGTGACCTGTGACCTCAGGACTGACAGCTCATGTGGGTGACCTCAGGACTGACAGCCAGATGGACGACCTTAGGACTGACAGCGCGTGTGGACATCCTTAGTACTCCTAGCTCCTGTGGATGACGTTAGGACTCACTGCTTATGTGGATGACCTTTAGGACAGCTCAGATGGACAACTGTAGGACTGGCAGCTCCAACAGACACCCTTAGGAGTCACAGCGGGATGGACGGCCTTGCGAAGGCTGGACTTAACTGAGGAAGGCTGATGTCCATCCGATGGCCTCTGTGAAGCCTGGCCACCAGCTGTGCAGACACCGGGAGGGAAGACTTGCCCCTACCACAGTCAGTATGCAACTGAAGGACTGATTGGCAGTGGGCAAGAGTGCACTGCCCTTTTCATTTCTTTTCAAAATGTATTTTCTTCTTCTTCCAGGAACTTAGATGATGAATAGAAGAAATGATTCATCTAGAAACGGTCACGCAGTGAATCTTGGTCCAAAATGTTTCAAGTAGTCATTCCAAAAAATGTATTATCTGTTCATAAAATGTACTTTCAAGTTCTGCTCTTAGCTCAGGCTGAACTGGAGGTCTGATGTCTCGCCACGGAGCAGAGGAGAAGGTGCCGGTGAAGATGGCCAGGGGAGCCGGCCTCCAGTCAGCTCTGCAGCCCAGCCCACTTTGCATCTGGATCCTCAGACGTGGCATGGCCTTCACTGGGTCAGCGATCCGAAACTGATGGAAAGGAAAACATCTTCCCTCCAATACCACTGAACAGCGGAAGCTTTCCCACAGCCCTCAGAAACCGGAGCAGGGTCCTGTCCAGAAGGCTCCGGGCCACAGCTGGAGGCCTGAAGTGAATCAGCAGTCTGTGGCCAGCACAAACAGGAGGGGTCACTACGGACAGCAGAGGCCGAGCAGGGAGGAACGTTTCAGGTCACTGGGAGGGGCTGTGTCTGAGAACGACTTAAGTCAGAATACAAAGTCTGCTCTTGAAAGAACAGTTCCCAACAGGGAAAATAACCCATGCCCTGCAGGTGTCTCCAGAGCTACGAGCCAAAATGCAGTACTGGGGAGCAGATCGCTTGCTCCCTTTTCTCTCCCTTCACCCAATTTGAAGGCTGAGCGTGGGATTTGCAGCAGAGCTTCCAGTCTCGGCATGACGAGCTTCTCCAGCTCTTGCTCAAGATCAGGCACAGAACTGCCCCCGGCGGTCAGCGCGGCACCCTGGCCCATGCTTCCTGGGGTTGTTGGCAGGAAGGCTCCACCGCCCTCCTTCCTGCTAGCTGTTGTGTCTCCACCTCCCCAATGGCTCATAAACTCCTCGGTAGCGAGACCTGGATATTTCCGTTATTTGTTCATGTAGTGCTAACTTGATAAATGGTTGGATGGAGGTTTGAATAAGCTAATAAAATTCTCTACCCAGTGCCTGGTCACCAAGAGCGATGTGCTTCCCCCTCCGGACAGCCTGGCTCCGCTCAGCTGAGGCGGTATCCTCCCGGGGACGCCTGCTCAGTCAAAGGAAACCTTGAGCACAGTTGAGAACTTCACGGAATGAACGATTCATTCAACAAACACCACATGCCGGTGTTGCCCCTCCCGCGTTCCCAGCTCCGTTCTTTCTCTCCCGGGGCGCCCCACGGCCCCTTCCACTTCCTCTTTAGGGTGCTCGGCAGGCTGGCCGCCAGGGCCCTGCTCTGTCTCCCTCCTAAAGGCAGGAGGAGCTTGGCATTGCCCGCCTGCCACTGTGTGCCTGGGACCAGCAAAGAACCAAGCCCTGCTGTGCTGGAAAAAGATGGGACCACTACCCACAGGGCGTGGACTCTCGATACCACCACGCTTCAGGAGACAGTCGGCTTTGGGGGTTAGCCACCCCCCAAAGTGTGCTTTTCGTGTAAAAACGACACAACTGCAGCTCACAGGAGACATTAGGAAACATGCCTGAGGTTGTCTAGTGAGTGCCAGGTTTGACGCCCGGTACAACAGACAGTTTCGCACACAGCCCCTCCTCTGCCGTCCCCTCTCCCCTCTCCCCTCTCTCCTCCCGGGCTGCTTCCTGAGTGGTCATCATGGCTACAGCTTTGAGCTCCTTGGTGGCCTGTTCCCCAGACCCTCAGGCACGGACTTTTGGGAGGCGGTGGTAGAAGATTTAACAGGCAGGGCTTAGTGGAGGGAAGTGAAGCCCTGTGAGTGTGCCCGGAGGGGGGCAGGGGGGAGGGCAGCCTCCCCCCCCCTGCCCCGCCCGCCCATCCCCAGGCACTGCAGGAAGTGGACGGGACCTCACCTCAGGCCCGCAGCAATGAGTCAGCCAACTGTAGCCTAACACTCTGAGACTGTGGGCCAAAATAAACCATACCTGATGACCTCAGGTACTCGTTACAGCGAGGGGCACTTGAGCTAACCCTGCTCCCGTTCCAAAAACTGCACCCCGATTTCCCCCCAGCCCCAGGGAGCTGCAGGAGGTGCACATCCGGCAAGGCCTTCGCTCTTGGAGCTCTCCCCCTCTTGTCACAGCCAACAGGCCTGAGCTTAACCAATCCGCAAACACAGTCCGTAACTCTACCTATCCAGGCTTTGCTCTCACTAATGCACTGATTTCCTGCGTGTTTTTTTTTCAACTCCATCTCTAAGCAGCATCAAGCAGGAATCAGGGTTTAGGAGCGAGTTATAGGTGACCTCCATCCTGAAATCAAGTCTTATAGGTCTTGTCATGTTGTGGAATAATGAACATTTCCTGAGCTTATGGTAATGTTCCTCACTATGTCCTTGAGAGCAGGTACCAGGCTGTCCCGGACAAGCCTCTCTATTTTTTAGTAGTATTTTACAGTATCATTCCAAATTGTTGCCCACGTCTTGAAGCAGGCGGCTTTTTCCTAAGTCACATTAGCCCTTCATTGGGGACAGGTGAGATGAGTGGAGACCATTCCGACTCTTCCCTTCACTGAGGACTCCTCCATATCTAAAGGAAAGCAACAACCTTGGGTTCAACTTCTACCTTCACTGAAACGTAGTAAACTCCACGATGCCAAGGGTCATGGCCAGCATGTAGGTACACAGAGCCAGCATGTACCCAGGCCTCTGGAAGTATCGAAGTGAAGGCCTTCTGCAAACCTCACCAACCAGGAAAGGAGACTGAGCAGAGCAAGGGCGGCAGCCCTGCCTGCGGGCTCCCGGGGCTCCCTGGGCGGCGGCGGCCCTGCCTGCGGGCTCCCGGGGCTCCCGGGGCGGCGGCGGCGGCCCTGCCTGCGGGCTCCCGGGGCTCCCGGGGCGGCGGCCCTGCCTGCGGGCTCCCGGGGCTCCCGGGGCGGCGGCCCTGCCTGCGGGCTCCCGGGGCTCCCGGGGCGGCGGCCCTGCCTGCGGGCTCCCGGGGCTCCCGGGGCGGCGGCCCTGCCTGCGGGCTCCCGGGGCTCCCGGGGCGGCGGCGGTGGCCCTGCCTGCGGGCTCCCGGGGCTCCCGGGGCGGCGGCGGCCCTGCTTCTGAATGGGCGATGCCTGGGCAGAGATAAGGAGCACGAGGAAGCCAGATGGCTCGTGATCCACGGGCAGGTTCGGGGCCCGGCCGGCTGGGCCGTGGCCGTGGCCACGGGTGAGGACGCGGATGAACCTGAGCTGTCCCCTGCCTCGTCCTGAGGACCTGGCCAGTCCCCGCATGGCACCTCCGGGACGCCGCGGCCCCCGCAGGTGTGAGCTCTCTGGCTTCGTCACACGCTGCGGGCCTGGCGAGTTCTAGCTGGGCTCCTGGAGGAGACGGGGCCCCGTGCCGGGGGGCCCGGTCTTGTCCTTGGAAAGCCAGCGCCGTTTCCCGCAGACCTTTGAAGTGGGGTGAAAAAGGGAGACCCGGTTTCTCCTGGGAGGAGCAGAGAGGGCGGGGGGACCCGCGAGGCCGGGGCGCAGGCTCAGACGCCAGCTCCAGAACGCCCGGGAGCCGGCTCGGCTACCCAGCGAAACCAGACAACGAACCAGGGGCTGGGGAGGGCGGGGAGAGCACGTCCTCCCCTCACAGACGCTCGAGCGGGCTTTCACCACAGAACGCGGGGAGAGCACGTCCCCCCCTCACAGACGCTCGAGCGGGCTTTCACCACAGAACGCGGGGAGAGCACGTCCTCCCCTCACAGACGCTCGAGCGGGCTTTCACCACAGAACGCGGGGAGAGCACGTCCTCCCCTCACAGACGCTCGAGCGGGCTTTCACCACAGAACGCGGGGAGAGCACGTCCTCCCCTCACAGACGCTCGAGCGGGCTTTCACCACAGAACGCGGGGAGAGCACGTCCTCCCCTCACAGACGCTCGAGCGGGCTTTCACCACAGAATGCGGGGAGAGCACGTCCTCCCCTCACAGACGCTCGAGCGGGCTTTCACCACAGAACGCGGGGAGAGCACGTCCTCCCCTCACAGACGCTCGAGCGGGCTTTCACCACAGAACGCGGGGAGAGCACGTCCTCCCCTCACAGACACGAGCGGGCTTTCACCACAGAACGCGGGGAGAGCACGTCCTCCCCTCACAGACGCTCGAGCGGGCTTTCACCACAGAACGCGGGGAGAGCACGTCCTCCCCTCACAGACGTTCGAGCGGGCTTTCACCACAGAACGCGGGGAGAGCACGTCCCCCCCTCACAGACGCTCGAGCGGGCTTTCACCACAGAACGCGGGGAGAGCACGTCCTCCCCTCACAGACGCTCGAGCGGGCTTTCACCACAGAACGCGGGGAGAGCACGTCCCCCCCTCACAGACGCTCGAGCGGGCTTTCACCACAGAACGCGGGGAGAGCACGTCCTCCCCTCACAGACGCTCGAGCGGGCTTTCACCACAGAACGCGGGGAGAGCACGTCCTCCCCTCACAGACGCTCGAGCGGGCTTTCACCACAGAACGCGGGGAGAGCACGTCCTCCCCTCACAGACGCTCGAGCGGGCTTTCACCACAGAACGCGGGGAGAGCACGTCCTCCCCTCACAGACGCTCGAGCGGGCTTTCACCACAGAATGCGGGGAGAGCACGTCCTCCCCTCACAGACGCTCGAGCGGGCTTTCACCACAGAACGCGGGGAGAGCACGTCCTCCCCTCACAGACGCTCGAGCGGGCTTTCACCACAGAACGCGGGGAGAGCACGTCCTCCCCTCACAGACACGAGCGGGCTTTCACCACAGAACGCGGGGAGAGCACGTCCTCCCCTCACAGACGCTCGAGCGGGCTTTCACCACAGAACGCGGGGAGAGCACGTCCTCCCCTCACAGACGTTCGAGCGGGCTTTCACCACAGAACGCGGGGAGAGCACGTCCCCCCCTCACAGACGCTCGAGCGGGCTTTCACCACAGAACGCGGGGAGAGCACGTCCTCCCCTCACAGACGCTCGAGCGGGCTTTCACCACAGAACGCGGGGAGAGCACGTCCTCCCCTCACAGACGCTCGAGCGGGCTTTCACCACAGAACGGGGGGAGAGCACGTCCTCCCCTCACAGACGCTCGAGCGGGCTTTCACCACAGAACGCGGGGAGAGCACGTCCTCCCCTCACAGACGCTCGAGCGGGCTTTCACCACAGAACGGGGGGAGAGCACGTCCTCCCCTCACAGACGCTCGAGCGGGCTTTCACCACAGAACGCGGGGAGAGCACGTCCTCCCCTCACAGACGCTCGAGCGGGCTTTCACCACAGAACGCGGGGAGAGCACATCCTCCCCTCACAGACGCTCGAGCGGGCTTTCACCACAGAACGCGGGGAGAGCACATCCTCCCCTCACAGACGCCCGAGCGGGCTTTCACCACAGAACGCGCGCGGGCAGCCAGTCAGCACCGCTGCGTCCCCGCCCGGAGCCTGGCTCAGACCCAGGGCAACCAGTGCCGCCCGCCCGCCTGGAGGCCGTCGGGGCGCCGCCCGGCCTGAGCGGAGCCGCTTCAGACCCCACGGCCGGGCCTCCTCCTCGGATCAGCGCCCTCTCCCAACCCCTCCCGCCGCGCCACCTCTGGGTTTCCGCCTCTTCCGGCCCAGCCCGTGGCCCGGCCCGTGACCCGGCCCGTGGCTTCTGCAAGTCCTAGCGGCTCCAGAACAGCATCCGCTTCCCCCTGCTCTCCTCTGCCCTACGAGCTGCCACG
The DNA here is from genome assembly GCF_023159225.1 of Perognathus longimembris pacificus. Classification (NCBI taxonomy): domain Eukaryota; kingdom Metazoa; phylum Chordata; class Mammalia; order Rodentia; family Heteromyidae; genus Perognathus; species Perognathus longimembris. The sequence continues at coordinate 179,678 of NW_025960482.1, forward strand.
TGGAGGACCTTCCGAAGGCCACCCGGGCAGCCACCGGCCACCCTCCGACGCGGCTCCGAGACCAGGTGAGCGCAGGACAGACAGGGCGGGAACCCGACAGGGTGGGCCCCCTGGACGCCCAGGACCCCCTGCTCCCACGCAGCCTGGGCTGCCAGCTCACAGCACCGTTAAATTTTAACAAGGAAGGGTAGTATGAAATGAAACATTAATATCGTGTGGCAGATTTATAAAGATTTTTTGGCCAGGTTTTGTTTTTGTTACTCTTGATACAAAAGAAAAAAAAACTTCATTTCCCAAGTTGTTTTTGTTTCATGTGTTCAAAAATACACAGAAGTCTGAGATCTGCTAACCCAAATGCTGAATATGTTTTGGTTCCACTTAACGAAGACTTGAAAGCCTGCTACAGAAACCTGTGTGCTAGACCCTGGAGCTGCCAGAAATCTCATATAAAGAATGCCACCTTAGAAAGCCCACAGAATGGGGGAAGATTTTTGACTAACTATGCACCAGACAAGGGCTTCATATCTAAAATATATGTAGAACCAAAAAAAACTTAAACCTCCAAAAATAAGCCCTCAAGGAAACAACAATCAATTAATAAATGTACTAAAGGCTTAGAGACTTCTCAGAAGAAGTAAGAATGGCCAGTAGACACATGAAGAATGTTCAACATCTAGGGCCATAAAAGAAGTGCAAATCAAAACAATACTGAGGGCTGGGAATGTGGCTTAGCGGTAGAGCTCTTGCCCAGCATGCATGAAGCCCTAGGTTTGATTTCTCAGCACCACATACACAGAAAAGGCTGGAAGTGGCGCTGTGCTCAAGAGGCAGAGTGCTAGCCTTGAGTAAAAAGAAGCCAGGGACAGTGCTCGGGCCCTGAGTCCCAAGCCCCACCCCAAGACTGGCAAAACAATAAAAATTGAGATTCCATTAACCCCAGTTGGAATGGCCATTATCAAGAACACTAACAATAACAGATGCCGGTGGGGATGTGGCCAAAAGGGAGGCCTACTACACTGTTGGTGGGAGTGTAAACTCATTCAACCCCTCTGCAGAGCAGTGTGGGGGTTCTTCAAAAGAGTAAACACAGAACTCCCCTGTGACCCAGCAACCCCACTTTTGGGCATCTATCCAATTGACCACAAACCAGCGCACACTCAAGTCACCAGCACATTCATTGCAGCATTGTTTTACCGCAGCTAAGATATGAACTCAACTCAGATGCCCCTAAGTGAATGAATGGATCAAGAAAATGCGGCATAAATGCACATTGGAATTCCTTGCTTCCACCAGAAAGAATGACACTGGCCCATCCATAAGGGAGTGGAAAGAACTTGGAAAAATTTATATTAAGCAAAGTAAGTCAGACCCAAAGAAACGTAGGCTGCACGGTTCCCTCATTTGTTGTAACTAGAATAGGTCTATAAATCTAGAAGTAAACACACTTGATGGTAAAAGCAAAAAGTTACACTTGGACATGATAAATTATAGGGGACTGTAAATATTAACACAGAGAGACCAAAGGAAGGTCCTCTAGGAGAGGATCACAAAGGCTCAATAGCTATGTGCATATGACCATATAGATAAAATGATGCTTATCAAAATGAACTCCAAGAAACGGAAACAAGAGGCTTTTGTTATTTTGTTTCTCCACCTTTTGTCTTGTGCATAAGTGTATCTGTTTGGGAGAGGGGGAGGGGGAGCACAGAACTAGTGGGATGAAGGGTTAGCAAATGCAGCAGTGACACTCACTGTTGAAAATGAACTACACAACTAGTGGGGGAGAGAAGCGGGGGGTGGGGGGAACTGGGAGAAAACAAGGGAAGGGGTGACGCTGTTCAAAACAAATGTGCTCCTTACCTGACGTATGCAACCGTAACCCCTCTGCAGCTCAGCTTTGCAATAACAAACACACACAAAAAGAATGCCAGCCTTGACGCGTCTGGTCCAGCGAGGAGAAGCCACCAGGAGTGCCTGGCCATGCCGTGAGATGAGGGCGGAGCCGGTGGGTGGGGCGCCGAGGGGACGCAGCTGAGCCCTGGAAGAGGCCACTGCAGACCCCAGCTCTTCAGAGCCAGGTGTCCCAGGAACAGGCTCGGTCCTGTCGGAACCGGCTCGCCAGCGCCGCACAGCCGTCCAGGGGGAGGAATCTCCTGCTCACTGGGGAGGACAGGACAGTGGACTTTTCATGGCAAGGTGGGTTTTGAATGTAAACTTGTGGATACACAGAACGTAGAAATCGCACCCGCTCCAGGGCAGTGTGTGGTTCTTCCCGCACGCGTGCGTGCTCGGGGGCAGTGTGTGACTTTCCCGCACGCGTGCGTGCTCGGGGGCAGTGTGTGACTTTCCCGCACGCGTGCGTGCTCCGGGGCAGTGTGTGGTTCTTCCCGCACGCGTGCGTGCTCCGGGGCAGTGTGTGACTTTCCCGCACGCGTGCGTGCTCCTGGGCAGTGTGTGGTTCTTCCCGCACGCGTGCGTGCTCCTGGGCAGTGTGTGGTTCTTCCCGCACGCGTGCGTGCCCCTGGGCAGTGTGTGACTTTCCCGCACGCGTGTGTGCTCCGGGGCAGTGTGTGACTTTCCCGCACGCGTGCGTGCTCCTGGGCAGTGTGTGGTTCTTCCCGCACGCGTGCGTGCTCGGGGGCAGTGTGTGGTTCTTCCCGCACGCGTGCGTGCCCCTGGGCAGTGTGTGGTTCTTCCCACACGTGTCAGTGCTCGGGGGCAGTGTGTGACTTTCCCACACGCGTGCGTGCTCGGGGGCAGTGTGTGGTTCTTCCCGCACGCGTGCGTTTGCCTGGGCGGAGGTGCGCGTGGGGGAGGAGGCCTGCAGACTCCTTCCCGACAGGTGTCAGTGAACTCATTTGTGTGCTCTCGGCAGTCGCCTGCTGTGCACAAGTGCCACTGGCCTCTGCTCTGGCCCCAACTTCAGCGCTCAGCTCCTGCCTTATATCACGCACCTCACCCCTGCTGCAGAAGTGCTAAAACTCAGCTGTCGGCAATGTCCACGCCCTGGTCCCTGGAACCGAGTGTGCTTGCTTTCCACCTGACGAGGAGAATGGTTGAGACCACAGTGAAGGCTGCTAATCAGCCGATCTGAGATGGGAGCCTGTCCTCCAACACAGGAGGACCTGGGGCGCATGTGAGCTCTTCAAAGAGGGAGCAGGCGCCACAGACAGAGTTGGGCGGCCAGGGAGCTCAGCCACCTCTGGGAGGCTGCAAGGCCGGAGGGTTCAGTCGCCGGCACCCTGTGGACCCTGGGGTCACTGTACTCGCTGCCCAATGGCACCATCTGGGCTTTGGCCACGGGACAGAAACTGCCTGCTGGAGCCTGCGCAAGGGGGAGGAAGATCTCCCGGAGCTCCGGGGGGAGCCCCGCTCTCTCCACTGGATTCCTCTGCAGGGGACCCAAGCAAGGCCTCCGGCCTCCAGGGCTGTCTGCTCACGGCCCCTGGTGATTTCAGCCACTGTCCATGAGTTCTCATCGCTGCAAGAATAAAAACGAAACAGGACGGCACCCACCAACCTGTGACGATGACCCTCGAAGCCCAGCATCACAATTGAACCATGCCAGTGTCAGGAGGGCAGGGCTTCTGGCCAGCCAGGGCAGGCGCAAGCAGGGTGGCCATGGCGCGGCTGTCCCTTGCTGATCACCTCCTCTGTCCCGTGACCTTTCTACGTTTAACTGGACACGCCTTTATGCCCGGGGCACAATAGGGTCCTTCACACGATTCTGGCCCCGGTTGGTTTGGAATGATCTCCTGGGAGCTCAGATTGGCTTGTCATGGGGGACAATGGGGTAGTCGACCTGGCAGCCCACCTGGGCTCTTGTCGCAGCTAGAAGAAAGGCTCCTTCAGAGAGAACGGAGACCCAGACAGCTTGGTGTCATCTTCACCTACTCAACCCATCTTCCTTCTTACGGCTTTTCAATAGGAATGTTTAACTGCTACTGACATTCCATTTTAAGGGCTATGAAAAATGCACACCGTTTTCAAATGCTGATGACTTCCAGTCCAAAGCCACCTGACGCCTCCCATCTCCTCCCCATGCGCGCACGCAGGCCCGCTGTCTCTAACCACACTGCATTCTCTAAATCTGAACTCAGATTGGTCCTGCCTTTGTCCAGTACTCACTGGGATCCCTCCACACGCTCAGAGGCAACCAGGATCTGTCTGCAGAATAGGGTAAAGTTTCCTAGGAAGATGGCAGTTGTCTCCACACTTTCAATGCACTGAAGTTGGAATGCCCTTAAATGGTTTCAGTAGACATCAAGATGATAGTAGGTTACAAATATACAGTCTCCGGTAGTGAACACTGTTATATGTGGAATAAAGCTTAGATTTGTCATAAATAAGCCAAATGTATTAATATTTTGTTTCAGTAATTTTTCTCTTGCAATCTTAAATGCAGTTGTCACTGGCAGTGTTTGTTACCTGCATCACCTTGGCTTCATAAAATGCACCTGTGTTCTTTGGCATTCCCTGGGCTCTGGACATGCTCAAGCCCATGAGTATTTACTATTTTCTGAAAGCACTGCAGAAGATACCTACAAAGCCACCTGGGTCTGTATCATTTTTCTGGAGAATTCTATTGCAATAGCGGTGGCTCAGGGCAGTACTGGGGTTTGAACCTAGGGCCTCCTGTTTGCTATACAGGACTCTACCACATGATCCACACCTCCATCTTTATTTCAGGACTGTATTCATAGCTGTGTTTTGGCTCCGAAACTATGGCTCACACTTGCTAAGTAAGCACTCTACCACTTGAGCTGGGCCTCCAGCTTCGAGTTGTGGTTTTGCCACTGTATTTTTGTTGTTTTTGTTCTGTGGTGGTGTTGCTGTTTTCTGCCAACTCTAAAATTTCCCCAAGGTTACTGGTTAACTTATGGAAGAATTTGATATTAAAGGCTGGTAATCCAAGCATTGGTCTACTTTCACAGTGTTTGCAAGAGGAGGACAAAACCAACTGGCAGCTGTTCATGATGACCAAGAACCAAGCCTGGTTATGCACATTTTCAGGTGACCAAATGATGGTTTCTATTGGGTGAATATTAGAGCACCATCAATAGCTCAAAGGGAGCTGTGTGCTCTGCCACAGAAGTCTGTCACAAAATCTCTCCTCTTTTACCAGATCCTGTGCTTGCACTTCCAGTCACAACCTCGATGATGAGAGACCACATGGCCGAGGACTCTCATTGAGAAACATTTCAGCCCTGAACATCCCAGCTAGCAGCAGCTCTAGTCGGGACCTTTCCCCTCCTATCTGACTAGGTTGCTCCTCCATCTCCAGGATTTATTACTGTGGAGAGAGACAACAGCAGATTTGCATGGATAATCTGGTTTTAATTACGCTGTTTCTGTGAGAATGTTGGAAACATTTGGTTGGGTTTCTTTTAATAACGTTGAGTAGAATGTTTTTCTACAAGTGTTCTTCCGCTCGTTTTACTCAAAGTTCCTTTTCTAGGCAGCACGTGGGATGTGTGCACACCCACGTGCACACACTCGTGTGCTCACACACAGGCTGTTACATGTGTGAGGACTCAACATTCACCACCGGCCATGTCTTGTGGGTGAGATACGCAGCCATCTCACATCTTCTCTACTAGGCCCGGGTGTCTTTGCCCTTCTGACCGCAGGGAGCTGCCCAAGCCAGCCCCGGTAGCTGGCTTTCCACACTATCAGCTGCCCCGTGCTGCCCTGGGGACGGATCGTAATTCTCTTGGCCAGTATCGGTTTCACTCTGATACTTCCTCTCACCACTGAGCTCCATCGCCATCTCAGGGTGCTTCGTTGCTGACACATCTTTTCATACTTGATCAATAACGTGAAATCATTTCTGGAAATAATTCTCTGCATCTGGAGTAACGTCTAAGTCATACCTCCCTCTGTGCCATCCACATTTTAGCTAAAAAATACATTTTACATTTTCATTTAGGCATTTTTATAACAGGCTTTAAATAATATTAATTTTCCTCAATATTTTCATAAACAAGATAATTTGGAAACAATTCACATCACAGCCAGAACAATGGCGTTCCCTGGGTATCATTCCCTTCCCAAACATACCTGGAAGGAAAAGGAGGCACATGGTCTGACGGCTGAGTCTTAGTGAGTCTTAGTGAACCTGGTATGTTGACAGCATGGCTAGGCTGGAAGACCAGATGCCCTCTGCCAAACCCCTCCCCTAACTCTGTCTCCCGGAACTCCCCGGGCCACCTGTGGCCTTTGGTGGTCAGTGCCAACATATGCCTAGGATTGATAGCAGTGTAATCTTCGTAAGAAAAGGAGACGACAGGAGAAGGGGTCGTCTGCACGGCAAAATTCTAGCTCACATTCACTTCCCAGGGGCCAGGACGGCCCATTGCTACTGACTACTGTCCAAGAAGTTTCAAGCTTCTGGGCCCTGGGTTTCCAGTTCAGCTTTAAACAAAGAGCACTGACTCCATACTCGATATGGGAAGAAAGCATGAGAGTTTGTCTTTTGGGCTTGGGCTCGGCGACTTTCCTGGAGCTACGAGTGAGTCGTCAGCTAGGGAAGGACGTGCTCCTATGGGAAGGGCAACGGCTAAGGACGGGGCTGATGTAAGTTAGCTGAGGCAGATGGGGGACGAGGGTGTCAGTCCACAGGGCTGCTGAGATGCGAGTGGCCAGTCTCCGGGGCTGCTGCAAAGATGTCTCCATCCTTGCGGGCTGAGGAGGCGAAAGCCCCTTCCCTCTGAGGAGATGAGGCCCCGTCCCTGTGGGCTGAGCTGAGGAGATGAGGCCCCGTCCCTGTGGGCTGAGGTGAGGGGCCAGGCCCTCGTGAGCTGAGGAGATGAGGCCCCGTCCCTGTGGGCTGAGGAGATGAGGCCCCGTCCCTGTGGGCTGAGGAGATGAGGCCCCGTCCCTGTGGGCTGAGGTTTGGGTCCAGGCCCTCGTGAGCTGAGGAGATGAGGCCCCGTCCCTGTGGGCTGAGCTGAGGAGATGAGGCCCCGTCCCTGTGGGCTGAGCTGAGGAGATGAGGCCCCGTCCCTGTGGGCTGAGGTGAGGAACCAGGCCCTCGTGAGCTGAGGAGATGAGGCCCCGTCCCTGTGGGCTGAGGTGAGGGGCCAGGCCCTCATGAGCTGAGGAGATGAGGCCCCGTCCCTGTGTGCTGAGGAGATGAGGCCCCGTCCCTGTGGGCTGAGGTGAGGAACCAGGCCCTCGTGAGCTGAGGAGATGAGGCCCCGTCCCTGTGAGCTGAGGAGATGAGGCCCCATCCCTGTGGGCTGAGGTGAGGAACCAGGCCCTCGTGAGCTGAGGAGATGAGGCCCCGTCCCTGTGGGCTGAGGAGATGAGGCCCCGTCCCTGTGGGCTGAGGAGATGAGGCCCCATCCCTGTGGGCTGAGGAGATGAGGCCCCATCCCTGTGGGCTGAGGTGAGGGGCCGGGCCCTCGTGAGCTGAGGAGATGAGGCCCCGTCCCTGTGGGCTGAGGAGATGAGGCCCCGTCCCTGTGGGCTGAGGTGAGGGGCCAGGCCCTCGTGAGCTGAGGAGATGAGGCCCCGTCCCTGTGGGCTGAGGTGAGGGTCCAGGCCCTCGTGAGCTGAGGAGATGAGGCCCCGTCCCTGTGGGCTGAGGTGAGGAACCAGGCCCTCGTGAGCTGAGGAGATGAGGCCCCGTCCCTGTGGGCTGAGGAGATGAGGCCCCGTCCCTGTGGGCTGAGGAGATGAGGCCCCATCCCTGTGGGCTGAGGTGAGGGGCCGGGCCCTCGTGAGCTGAGGAGATGAGGCCCCGTCCCTGTGGGCTGAGGAGATGAGGCCCCGTCCCTGTGGGCTGAGGTGAGGGGCCAGGCCCTCGTGAGCTGAGGAGATGAGGCCCCGTCCCTGTGGGCTGAGGAGATGAGGCCCCGTCCCTGTGGGCTGAGGAGATGAGGCCCCGTCCCTCGTGAGCTGAGGAGATGAGGCCCCGTCCCTGTGGGCTGAGGAGATGAGGCCCCGTCCCTCGTGAGCTGAGGAGATGAGGCCCCGTCCCTGTGGGCTGAGGAGATGAGGCCCCGTCCCTCGTGAGCTGAGGTGATGAGGCCCCGTCCCTGTGGGCTGAGGTTTGGGTCCAGGCCCTCGTGAGCTGAGGAGATGAGGCCCCGTCCCTGTGGGCTGAGGTGAGGGGCCAGGCCCTCGTGAGCTGAGGAGATGGAGGCCTCGTCCCTGTGGGCTGAGGTTTGGGTCCAGGCCCTCGTGAGCTGAGGAGATGAGGCCCTGTCTGTGTCTGGATGAAGGCTGGGCCCCCAAGGCCTTCAGTTCTTCTGTGCCTTGGCTTTCCACAGGCATTACACAGGGTATGGTGTTTTGCTTCTCCACACATGAGAATGTTAGAGGAAAAGAGAAATATCAAGAGAAGACCCTGGCATGAATTCAGTGCTGAAGAAACCCCATATTGAAGGCGTGGTCAATAGTTTCCCCACCTCCAGCAGTGAGTCACACAAACCTCAGGTGCTCAGGGAGGTCACCTCCAGTGGAAGACCAGCCCAGGAGCTGCTTAAGGATGCCTTCTTTCCTTCCGCGGCTGTGCGCAGACCATGTGGATGTGGGGGGGGAGGGGGAGGGCAGAGGTATGGAGCCACAGTGCACTGAGTCCAGGTCCAACACCAGAAGCATAAATCCAGAGTCTTTATGGAGAAGACCAAGATGGATTAATGTCCTCAATCCACTGCCAGTGCTCACAGCTGGAACCAAAAGGTGATTGGCCTGAGTTCCAGGTGCTGGAATCCCTGTCTCAGCATGTGACCGGACGGATACAAAGCGCTGCATGGGAATGCACTTGTTAGACATTATTGAAGGGTCTTGAATTTTCGCTTTGTCTAGCTCACCTCCGCAGTAAGCTGGCTAAACCTGCCACTGTGTGTCGAAGCCTGGAGCTTGCTTGGAGGCCCGGGGGCAGTCCCGGCTCACCGGTCAGTGTCCACAGTGTTAAAAGCACGCACGCGCGGCCGGTGGTCACTCGCTCAAGTGAGATCACACCTCACAGGCAGGACTATCCCGGATTCAGCAAATGAGGTCAGATGCAATAACTAACCTCGCTTCCAACATGTGGCTAAATTAGCCAAGCACATTTAATGTTTATTTTTTACAACTTCAAAATGTAGGGCTGGGAATGTGGCTTAGTGGTAGAGTGCTGACCTTCAATGCATGAAGCCCTGGGTTCGATTCCTTAGCACCACATAAACAGAAAAAGCCAGAAGTGGTGCTGTGGCTCAGGTGGTAGAGGGCTAGCCTTGAGCAAAAAGAAGCCAGGGACGGCGCCCAGGCCCTGAGACCAGTCCCCAGGACTGGCAAAAACAAAGAACAAAACTTCAAAATGTAATGGCTAGCAGAAATAGAGTAAAATGACAACAACATCATAGAACATGATGAAAGTTTTGAGGCCAGGATAACTCCCAGGGATCAGGACAGGACCTCTGCTGAGCACCCCGCCACACCAGGGCCGGAACTTCACAGCCCTCAGCACCCAGGGTGCTGGTCCCTCCCTGTCTAGCCCGGAGCAGGCCTCGACGGCATTCCTACCACCACTGACCCCAGATCTGGGCCTGGGAAGCCTGCCCTGCCTCACCGCCACACACAGCTGCTTCCAGGCTCAGACACTAGCCAGGTGATCTCTAAGCTCATGGATATTTGGACAAATGGACAAAGCAGCTTTTTGCCGAAATGGGCAGGCCATCCTTTTTCTCTGCAAGATTCTGGTCTACTAAGTGGAAAGCTGCTTTGTGTGTGTTTTAAACAGACAATTGTGTCAGTGCCATTTTAGGGGGAATACTGGCAAGGGCATGGCCACTACTTTAAACAAGCCTTTGTGTGCAGGGCCTTCCCTCTCTGCCCTCAGCCTTTATCCCGTTTTGAAAGCTTGGCGCCTTGCGAGGTGCCGAGCGCCTCCTGAGATTGCTGGTGCTGGGGTGAGAGCCCGGAGCCAGCACTTGCTGAATTATGGCTGGAAAAATCTGCTCTCCGTATGCATTTTCCGTGTGGTGAGGGCAGAGCCTCAGCTCTGGCCTGGGGGAGCCAGCACTCCCGGCCCCCCCGCCCCCACCCCCTCCCCGCCCTCCCCCCGCCCCCCACCCCCTCCCCGCCCTCCCCCCGCCCTCGGCAGCTCTGAGGACTTTATAAAGTGGAAAGTATTTTGCTCCCTTGGACTGCGGGAGTTACAGCGAAGGACAGACACTGCCCTCATGTTTAGGGGCTGTACATTCATTTTTCCACAGATGGTAATCTCTTAAGTTGAGATAAGTATAAAGGGCTTTAGGTTTGCAAGTGAGCAATGAAAAGCAGAAATGCATATTGATTAATATTTTGAGCAAAGTGCCTTTTCATCGTTTTGGCAATGTAATTATTCCTCTTCATTTCATTCTCTTTTTCCAAATGCCCCATTCTTGGTAGAGGTAGAAACGATTTCGTGCTTCTGAGGAACGGATGAACTGAAGGCAGAGAAGGCACTGAGGTCCAGCTGCCACGTCTGCAGAGGCGACAGAGCAAAGCTCTGGGCCACGCTCCCAGCCGGACGCCCCCCGGTGGCCGACTCGAGGAGTTCAAGGAAAACTTCCCAACAAAGTCTCGGATGGATGTTTCTGACTAATGACCTGTCAAAGCTTGGGCTTCAAAGGTGATTTTCATAACGTTTAATCCCCTTCCAACCAAAATAAAACTTAGTAGAACTACTAAAACTACCGAAGGCCTCATTCCGGCCTTCAGACTTTGTTTTCTTTAACTTCCCTTTAGTATTCCTTCCCTTTGTATTTCTAAGGGCCAACCACATCCGGGCCGAGTCTATTTGACTTGAAGAGTTTCAGCAATGAAACTGGGAACTAAGGCTTTATCATCCTCGGACCCAACAGGAAACAGGGATGAGAACAACGGGAACACTGGGTGCTGGGCCTGACACAGAGCTGCGGCTGAGGCCTGAGGGCCAGGCTGACCCCCGCCGCCTGCCCCTGAGTGGAATCCACTATCACGCGGCCCCGCTACGTGTCAGCCAATGTCCCTGGGCTGGGCCTTCACCCCAGGTCTGGCTACAGAATTTGGGTGGAGGGGAGACAGCCTTAGGCGACTGTCCTTGACCCTGCCCTGGCTGCCGTTCCTGCCCACTGCCCGAGGACGTGGGTCGGATCCACTGAGGACTTACCCTCACATCAGCCTTTGCTTTGGTCTCAGTCCGGTGACCAGGGGATCACGTGGGGCCTCCTCACACACTCATTTGGCTTTGTGAACTCCACGTATCCTACCTAACATGAAGATCGATAGGTTTCTGCAAATAACATAACCTCCTTCTTACTTGTGCGGATATTCCGTGGTGTGTATGTAATATGTACATTTACATCATTTGTGTGTGCCTATGTATACCCAGAGGCATGCACACACACATATACTCTATCGATTCGTTGGCCATGTAGCATCTAAGCTGATTGCACTATTCAGCCACTGTGAACAGAGCTGCATTAAACATGGGTATGCACGTATCTCTTGTACATACTGATTTTCATTTCTTCTAATCTATACCTAAGAGTGGAATGACAGGGACATAAGATATATTTTTTTGAGGAACCTCCAAATTGATCTCCACAGTGCTACACTAATTTGTGTTTTCTATCCAGTGTTGATGGCTCCTTTTCCCTTAGATCCTTGCCAGCATTTGCTGTTCGATTGATGATTACCCATTTATTAGTTGGATTATTTATCCTTTGGCTGTTTTACTTTTTATTTTAAAATTTAAATTTTAATCTGCTTTGTATATTCTACCTTTTATACACTGAATAGCTACTCAGGATTTTTTCCCATGCTGTACATTTCTCTTGGTTCTGATCATTGTTTCCTTTGATGTGCAGAAACGTTTCAACTTGATACAGTCCCATGTGTCGATTCTTGCTCTTATTTCCTATGCATTACAGGCCTATTCAGAAAATAATTACCTATGTCTAAATAGATTTTCCAGTTTCCCCTTTTATTTCCTTTAGCAGTTTTGTGCGGGCGTGCGTGTGTGTGTGTGTGTGTGTGTGTGTTTTCTTTTTTGGTACTAGAGAGCGAACCTGGGACATTGCACTTTCTAGGCAAGCGAATTGCCACTGAGCTACATCCCAGCCTCTTTGGCAGTTTCTCATCCTACAATAATATCTCTGGCTTATTGGGAGTGGATTTTTATGGAGAGTGCTCCACTTGGTGTCTAGGTATGAGCTATGTACACTGTGAGTCTAGTGTGTATGTAACTAGGATATCTAACACTTTTTACTAAATTTTGGCTCTTTTGTCAGAGATCAGAGTAGTTGTATGGGTTTATTCCTGAGTCTTTTACATATTCTCTTGTTCTTTTCTGGTTTTGTGTCAGTTCCATCTGTAGTATAAATTGAAATCTGGCTTTGTGGTACTGCTAGTGGTGCTTTTTTTTACTTAGAATTGCTTTTGCTACTCAGCCTGTTCATGCTTCCGTATGAATCTTTGAATTGCTTTAATTCTGTGAGAAATGATATTGCAATTTTGATGAGTACTGCATGGAACTTATTATTGCTTTTTGGTATAATAACCACTTTCACGATACTAATTCTGTCAAGCTGTAGTTGGGGGAGGGGAGTCTTTCCGTCTTCTGATGTCTTCTTCAATTTCCTTCTTCAAGGTTTTACAGTTCCCATTGTAGAGGTCTTTCACTTCCTTGGTTAAATTAATGCCTAGGTGTTTTGTTTTCACTTTGGAGCTACTGTTCCTGATCTCTCTCTCAGCCTGCTCACTGTCACCTACTGCTGCTTGCGCCTCGGTTTCCTAACGCGTCCTTGTTTGGAAGGCTGCTCCTGCCAGGTGGTATCGCCTACTCACCCAGGTTCCTCTGAAAGCAAGGCGTCTCGTGTCCAGATGTCTCTCTGCCTTTGTCTTCAGCCCTTTTTCCATGAAGTGGAGGACGAGGCCCTCCGCTGAGACGGGAGGACTTTCTCCCCCATCTGCCCATCAGGGGTAGAATGCTTGGGCTGCTGTGCACACAGCTCCGCCTTCCTCACACCTGCTGCCCACCCCCCCCCCACCACACCCCAAGCCAGTCCTGGGCTTGAACTCAGGGCCTGGGCACTGCCCCTGGCTTCCTTTTTTTGCTCAAGGCTAGCACTCTACCACTTGAGGCACAGCACCACTTCCGGCTTTTTCTGTATATGTGGTGCTGAGGAATCGAACCCAGGTCTTCGTGTATGCAAGGCAAGCGCTCTACCACGAAGCCACATTCCAGCCCAACATGAAATTTTTGTCTTTATGTTGCTAGTCTGATTTTCTCTGAACTAGAATGAAATTAGTCAATGTCCAAATCCTCCTCTAAAATACGCAGGATGCCTATCCAATACTTACAAATAGGTAAGGTCAATCAGCTTTTGTGCCTTTCATAGCTCTGACTTCCTGACATTTAACACTTTAAATGTCAAGAGGCCACACACCCATCAGGCACCGACAGACAGACAATTAAGGCTAGATCTAGCAGCACACCTGGAAGTCTCTCCAACAGTGTGAAGAATATTCAAAAGAAGCTGCAAGGGGCAAAGCACAAAGAACAAGTCAGGTCCCTGTCTCACGAGGCCCAGTATATTGCATTGTGTTTAGGAAATGCCCATCCCTTCCCGCACTGGCAATGCCTGGGGACTGGGTCACTGGGACAAAACCCTACGTCTGCTGTTGGAAAAGACCAAGCCACTGGACTCGAGCCAGGTGGCTGGTGGGTGCCCAGCTCATTACCAGGAGCCAGCCTGCAGGAAGTACCGGGTCCTCACTACCTGACAGCAGAAGCCTTCAACACTGTCCCAGAGGCAACCTGGCCATGAAGTCCCTGAACAGACTTTGGGTTTTCAGGTTTTACTAACTCTGACATCAAGTCGTTAAGAACAAGGGGCGATACATTCTACAACTTCACACTTGTACTCAAAGGTCTTGGAAGGGCAAGAAACACACCCACGGCAGACACAGAGGGCAGACTGGGATGAAAGGCAGGCAGCGGCCCATGGGGATTGCTTCATCTGGTGAAGCCTGGTCATCCGTAGGCCCCGGGAGGACCGCAGCTCAGCGACACTAAAGATTCCAGGGGGGAGGTGCGTGAGCGCCGAGGAGTACAGCCTTCCGAGGCGCACTTCCAAGCCTCTCCCTCACACCGATCGGGCCTGGTTGTCTCTGAGAGGGACAGGGAGCCCGGGGCAGGGGCAGGGAGCTAGGCATTCACACTCGGATCATGGGCCTTAGAGCTGAGTGGTTTACTTCCCAGGAAAATCAAGGGCCCTTCCCAATTCTCCCCTCTGTGTGGACCCCAGTCAGCTGGGGCTTCATTAATCCTTGCCCCATGCTTCACTGGATCCAACAGAGTCGCTTCCCTAGAGGATCCAGAGGGCAGTCCCAGCAAGCCACCCACCTGTGGTCACTGTGCTCTACAAGGGCTCCGTGTGGAGTGTGGTAGCCTAGGGGCTGCGCGGGACACGGCACCGAGAGGGGGAGAGGCTACATCGGCCCGCTCCTCCCAGCTTGCTGCTCACGGACACTGGACTCCGCCCACCACTCCCACAGAGGTCACCGCAGCCCTTACACAAGACACTTCCGTTCCCAGGGCCGCTCACCAAGACACCGTCTTCCCCCAGGCCCGGGGCCAGCACACCCCCTGCTGTGCCCTGCCCGTCAGTCCCCTTTGCTCAACCTGGCGGGCCCCAGGGACCGCTCTGCTGGCCTCCTGGCCCTCCCAGGAGCTCTGAGAGGACTCCCCATTTCTGGGAGCTGCTCCTCCGTGGTGGTGGGAAGCGGCCTCCCCTGGCTGGCCTGTCGGGCTGTAAGTCCACCCAGTCCTCCTGGGGGCGGCAGGGCCTCCGCCAGCAGGCTGCTCCGGGCTCCGTCGTCACTGCATCTGTTCACGCCCCTCACCCCCGCCGCTCGCCCGGCCACACGCGTCCCCTGTGCTCCGACCCGCACCCGGCCACACGCGTCCCCTGTGCCCACCCCCCCGCCCCCCGCCGCGCTGCCCCTGGCCGTGACCCATGCTCATGTTCGGCACGTGGATAGCAGGGGAAACACCAGGCCCCCTTCCCCAGCGGGCCCAAGATACAAAGCTGCCTCCTTCACGCTAAGAGAAAGCATGAGCTCCCACGTCTGCCGAGAATGCCTTTCAAAGGAATGTCAAAAATGAGCGTGGCTCAGGCCAGAGGCTTGGGCCCCCCCTCGGAGGCCGGCCCGGGACCACAGCCCCTCGCCTGCTTTGATGTCTTCAAACCTTCAGATGTGCCAAAGTTGTGCAAACACATGACACAGACCACAGGGTGTGAATCATTTATCATCCAAAGACCCCAGGGAGTCTCCACAGTCATCCCCTGAGACCTGCCCGGGCGGGAGGGGCCGGTGCAGGCCATCGACCTGGAGCGCGTCCGCCTTGGGGCACCCTGTGCTCCCCCCCTCCCCCGCCGCTGAGGCCCAGGGTGAACCCCGGAGGGCTGTCTGGTGTCCAGGGCTGTGCCTTCCTGGCTCCCTGGCTCGGGGGACGCCCAGCCTGTGCTCCCGGGCCACCGCGGCTGCCTCCAACAGGGCAGAGGCCAGCTGCCAGGCCCCCCTGTAGACTCCACATTTCCCAGAGGAGATCTATCACCACGCGCTCTGTGACGCTGCTTTCGTCACGTCTGCAAAGTGTGGGAGGCAAAAGCAGCACAGCCCTCACCCTCCGTGGTCGCCCAAGGTGACGTGTGCGCGTGAGTACGTTGCTTTGATTCTACCCCTCCCAGGAAGGCAGAGCTACAGTCCCATGGTCACACGCGCTCCCTGCTCGAAGCCCACCGCTGCTGTGCAATCCCAAGCACGCCCCCTTCGCAGCGGGAGACACAGGCCGCACGCAGGTGGCCTCGGGGGCCGAGCATGCAGCCACATCTGCTCCGCCTGGCCGAGGAGACCGGACCGGAGGGACCTGCCCGGGGCCTGCGGAGCTGCGGAAGCCGACCTCTGCCCCCCCCCCCCGCCCTCCTGGCCACGGCTCCCCGTGACCGCCCGGGCAGGTGGCCCTCCCTTCCCTGACAATACCTTCCTCACGCATTCATGTTTTGTGGGTGAACACGACACCAGGCGCCAGCGCCCACCCTGGGAGGCCCCTCAGGAGGCAGAATCCAGGTGCTGCCTCTCAGAAAAACCGAGGGCCAATGGAGGCTGTCCGGTGTCTCTGCCCCGGGCCAGGCCGCTGTGGGGATGTGGCCTCCTCCGGTGCCTTGAGCGGGGCTTCCGCGTACGCGCTGCGTTGCGCAGTCCAGTAATCAACTGTGTGAGGGAAGGCCCAGACACCCCGGGCCCCGGAGGGGCAGGCAGGGCCGTGGCTCCACCCAGGCGCCCCGCACACCGCGTCTGCCAGCCAGGAGTGGGTGCTTCTTATGGTCAGAACATGGGGCACACCCCACAGCCAGGGGAGTTATGTTGGGAGGTTCTGGAAACTTAAGGAAAAGGGGCCCTAGGTAGAAGCAGCAGCTATGTAAGGGAGGGCCCTTATGGGTGCCTTTCCCCAGGCCCCTACCTCTGTGTCCCTTTCTCTGCTCCCAGCCCCCCATGAGGTAAAGAAGCCCTTCTACCACACACCGCCACCACCACACACCACACACCACCACACAACACACACCACCACACAACACACACCACCACACAACACACACCACCACACAACACACACCACCACCATCACAACACACACCACCACACAACACACACCACCACACACCACCACACACCACACAACACACACCACCACACACCACACACCACCACACAACACACACCACCACACAACACCACACACCACCACACACCACCACACACCACCACACACCACCACACACCACACAACACACACCACCACACACCACACACCACCACACACCACACACCACCACACAACACACACCACCACACACCACACACCACCACACACCACACACCACCACACAACACACACCACCACACACCACACACCACCACACAGCACACACCACCACACAACACACACCACCACACAACACACACACACCACCACACAACACACACCACCACACACCACACACCACACACCACACACCACCACACAACACACACCACCACACAACACACACCACCACACAACACACACCACCACATACCACCATCACAACACACACCACCACACACCACCACACACCACACAACACACACCACCACCACACAACACACACCACCACACAACACACACCACCACCATCACAACACACACCACCACACAACACACACCACCACCATCACAACACACACCACCACACAACACACACACACCACCACACAACACACACCACCACACAACACACACCACCACACAACACACACCACCACACACCACCACACAACACACACCACACACCACCACACAACACACACCACCACACACCACCACACACCACCACACACCACCACACAACACACACCACCACACAACACACACCACCACACACCACACACCACCACACACCACACACCACCACACAACACACACCACCACCATCACAACACACACCACCACACAACACACACCACCACACAACACACACCACCACACACCACACACCACCACACACCACCACACAACACACACCACCACCATCACAACACACACCACCACACAACACACACCACCACACACCACACACCACCACCATCACAACACACACCACCACACACCACCATACACCACACACCACCACACAACACACAACACACACCACCACACAACACACACCACCACACACCACACACCACCACACACCACACACCACCACACAACACACACCACCACCATCACAACACACACCACCACACAACACACACCACCACCATCACAACACACACCACCACACAACACACACCACCACACACCACACACCACCACACACCACACACCACCACACACCACACACACACCACCACACAACACACACCACCACACAACACACACCACCACACACCACACACCAACACACACCACCACACAACACACACCACCACCATCACAACACACACCACCACACAACACACACCACCACACACCACACACCACCACACACCACCACACAACACACACCACCACCATCACAACACACACCACCACACAACACACACCACCACACACCACACACCACCACCATCACAACACACACCACCACACACCACACACCACCACACACCACCACACAACACACACCACCACACAACACACACCACCACACAACACACACCACCACACACCACACACCACCACACACCACACACCACCACACAACACACACCACCACCATCACAACACACACCACCACACAACACACACCACCACCATCACAACACACACCACCACCATCACAACACACCACCACACAACACACACCACCACACAACACACACCACCACACAACACACACCACCACCATCAATTCACAGTACAACTGCCTCCACACACACCCCTGCACCACCTCACACCGCCACCCCTACCCCCACTACACTATACACCACTGTGGGGGACAGCTGCGCCTTTAAGAGGGCACAGCTGGCTTTAGCCCGTCCCCTCTCCTTCCTCCTTTCACAGGAAGAGAAGCCCCCGCCCCTGGGGGCGAGCACATGTCTAATGGCGGGGACCCAGGACCCAGTCCTTGGGGGGCTGTGGTCTCCGCCCATTGAGGAAGTCCCGTGACATCACCTGAGGGACAGTCCTTGTGGCCAACCCGTGGCCCCTCTCCTGTGCCCGCCTTTGGGGTATAAATTATTGGCTCCTCCTTTGAATAAACCAGAACGCCCCTGAGGCTTCTCCAGGGACCCACGCACCCGTGTCTTCCTTGGCGGGTTTGGGGCACCCTGCGACCACACGCTAACCGAGGCTACCCGTGGCCATCGCTCCCACGTGAGAGCGATAAAGGACCACCCAGGAAGGGGCGGACGAGCCCAGGACCCCCAAGCGGAGGGGACGTAGAGCAAGCCCGACACACCACCACCACCACACACACCATTAGCACCTCACAACACACACCGCCACCACCCCTCTACACAACACACACCACCATCACCACCACCTCACACTATCACCCACACACACACCTGCACCCCCTCTCACTGCCACTGCTACCCCCACCACACTATACACCACCACATAACACACCACACCGCCACTCAACACACACCACCTCACACTGCCACGACCTACACACACACACACACCTCACACTGCCACCTCTACCTCCAACACCACACAATATACCACCACCTCCATCCAACACACCACCACCACAACACACCACCTCCACACACTACCACCACACCACACACACCACCATCACCACCACCTCACACTATCACCCACACACACACCTGCACCCCCTCACACTGCCACTGCTACCCCCACCACACTATACACCACCACATAACACACCACACCACCACTCAACACACACCACCTCACACTGCCACGACCTACACACACACACACACACCTCACACTGCCACCTCTACCCCCAACACCACACAATATACCACCACCTCCATCCAACACACCACCACCACAACACACCACCTCCACACACTACCACCACACCACACACACGGCCATCACCACCACCTCACACTATCACCCACACACACCCCTGCACCCCCTCACACTGCCACTGCTACCCCCACCACACTATACACCACCACATAACACACCACACCGCCACTCAACACACACCACCTCATACTGCCACGACCTACACACACACACACACCTCACACTGCCACCTCTACCCCCAACACCACACAATATACCACCACCACAACACACCACCTCCACACACTACCACCACACCACACACACGGCCATCACCACCACCTCACACTATCACCCCCACACACACCTGCACCACCTCACACCACCATCCCTACCCCCACCACCACTTCACACCACCACCACCACCTCACACTACCACACAACACACCATCACCACCACCACCACCACCACCACCACCTCGTACCATTACCCACCACCACCTACCACCACCTACCACCATACACAACAACTACAGAATTCTGTCCAGGCACATGGAACTTTGACACCGTGAGTTAAAACAATCCTCCCTCTCTTAGGTGACTTTCTCAGCTATTTGGTCACAGCAACATAAAGGTAATGTCAAGAACTAGAAGCGGGGTCCCTGCTGACCACGTGGCTCTTAAATTTTTAGGCCTGGTCTGTGGGAGGGATCTGGAAGTGTGCCTACAGAAAATAGAGAGTTCTACAAGAACAGCTCAACAGAGATTCTGGCAGCACTAGAAGATCAGATGGTGAATATTACTTCGTGCGATTTCAAATGGGAGTCGGACTGGTGGTTACTCGTGTCACATTATAGCAAATAATTTGTGTGCACCTTGGCCGTGTCCTAAGGCTGAATGAAGCCGAATTTGAAAGCAATGCCTAACTTGGTGGGGGAAATTTCAAACAGCCCAGCATTTGGGCGGTGGCATGGTTACTACTGGCTGTTTCTAGGTAGGTTAAAGTGAGAATCTGGAGAAAATAAGAAGAAAAAATATTTTCTTTTAATTGTAAAGCTTGGCCAAAAAAGGAGCGTGTTGAGAGCTGTGGATGAGGAGGGTATGGGCGTTGGAGCCACAGGCCACCTACAGAAGTGCTTTCCCAGGCCACACCCACCAGGCATCACAGAGCGGCCATGACCCCAGTGCTGTCCACCAGAGCGCAGCGCTAGCGGGTCACGAGGGCCCTGCCGAGGTCTCCGAGGCAGGCCTGGGTGGCCAGCGGGGTGAGAGTCCCTGCAGGGAGGCCCTGAGGGGGTTCTGGATGCAGCTGGGAGGACCAGGCCAGGGCTGCATTTAGGAGACCCCGGGGTGTTGATGGTGGCAGGAACATGGCGCGCCCCCTTGGAAAAGCCACAGCATATGTGGAGCTTGGCTGGGAGTGAGCGGTTACGTGGCCTGCTGACAGGAAGACCATCGGGCGAGGACTGGAGGCCCCCTGGGCACAGCGCTGCCCTGTGGGTTTTCATGGCTGCCCACTGGGCTTTGGCCTTGCTTTTCTGGTCCTTCTGATCCTCTCATTCCTCCCTTCTGTGCTGGGAATGTTTACTCTGCGCTATTGTGTGTCTGAAGGATGAAACTGTGGGCTTTTAGACGCTGGGGCTCTCACTGGAGAGGCTGTGGTGTGTGTGGGAGGTGAGGCTGGGTTGGCTGTACCTCGCTCAGCTTGTGTCCTGTCCCCAGACCCCTCCTTCACTCTCGGCCTCCTCTCTGCCAGACAACAAACAGACATTGCTGCGGTCATGTTTCCCCCAAGGGCATGGGCTACAGAACCCTGGACTGAACCCTCTGATACTGCGAACCACAATGAATAAAATAAAACCTTTCTTTTCTAGGTACTCGGTCACCGTGACACAGAAGTAACTCAGACTACTTCACTCTCCCCGCACAAAGAGAATTAATTCGTGTCTGAGCTCGCTTTCTCCCTATCCCATTCTTTCTCCATCTCTCTCCTTTGCCCTTCCCCTCAAAGTCAAACCACAAAACAAACAAGGGATTATCTTTTATTGAAAAGATCTGATTGCACACATCAGTGCATGAGTCCCAGGTGCCACTGTGACTTCCCAACGAGGACTCTGAGGGCCAGGAACGCTCGTCGAGGGTGTGCGGCTGGGGCAGAGGCCTGCAGAGTGGCCGGGAAGCACAGTGGGCAGGTGTGGGCTCTTGTCCTCACATCTGGCACCGATGGATCCACCATCACTGAGCCAGAAAAAGCTGAAGCTTTCCATCCAAAGTGGCCGTGGCAAGCTGCAATGGAAACCAGACCACTGTGTCTGAATCACCGCCATGAACAGAGAGCCACAGTGTGCATTTCCTTACCCAGGAGATTCTCGATTACAGAGCAAGATGCATCAAAACAGTAAGATCCATACGCACAATAGGTATGAGATTTATACTTGGTTAATCTAAACTACATTTCGCTGCTGCTTTAATCAGAGCCTTGGTCAAAACCAATCTGTCTATACTGAACATAGGTTGTAAGACACCCTTTTTTCATGTCTGCATATTATTAACCAACTCTAACTATAGAAAAAAACTACAGGAGAGCGTTCTGGGAAGTGTAAGGTTCACCAGAAAGGAAACCCGCCACATGGTTCAGGCAGAAAGGAGTTTATTGGGGGGAAAGCAAACTGCCAGCCCACACAAAATGGAGGTGTGGGGAGACAGAGAGGAAGGAAGAAGGGAAAAAGAGAGAAAAGAGCAAAACAGAGTAAGAGAGAAAAAGAAAGAGAGCGGGGAACGTGTTGAGCTGGATCCTCTAGGAAAAGGTGGGAGATATGGCCAGGTAGATTGGATGTGACCTCAGAGGAGGAGGTAACTGCCTCCAGGTGTGCCAGTTACCTAGGTAACTCGGGTACTGGGCACAGACTTAAACAAGTGTGGGGCATCTGCACGGAGCCCTCCCGGGGGGTGGACCTTACAGGAAGCAGGCAGGGTGAAGCACGGTGCTTTGTTTCTCCACCTAAATCACACTGGCAGGATCTGGAGTTGCTGAAGGCCTGCAAGCACTAAGGGGAGGGCTGGAACTGTGAACGGTGGGTATTTTTTGGTCAAATCTTCTGACCCTAGGCTCACTTGTAGCCACTCCTCTCACCTCCTGCCTAATGTCGCACAGCCCAGGAGCAAGCTGCACACAGCCAGCAGGACCTAGGCAGGGCAGAAAGCACTCCATCCCCCAGGGAAGCTGTCTGAGCTCTGACCACTGCCTCTCAAGTCAGACCACAGAGGTGGTCTGTCCTCTGAGGCAAGGCCTCCTTCTCCAGCAAGAGGGATTCTGGGAGACCTTCAGGGCCCCCGTCATTTTTCTCTTTCCCCCTCTGGAAGTGAGACGTGACATAGTATGGCATCCGGATGTCATGTATTAAGTTAGTATATGCAGCTTCTGCATAATAATCAAAGGCTTGAAAAACTTTTTTTGAAATTAAAAAAAATCAAATCATATGGGAGTCACCATTACCATGGCATCTTGGACATGCTCCGAGATGTCAGTTCTCATCTCAAATCTCAATTTTCCACCACAAGAAATTGTGACTGTCACAACTCTCCCATGATATCGTTGTGCGGTTAGGTGAGACACAGTGCAAACCTGCTGGTAAGGATTACATTCTCAGTAAACACTGACCACAATAAAATGAAGAAATGATGTCAGGTTTCAATCAGCAGGGATTGATATTCTGACAGAGAGAATCAGCCAAACTAATAGTACATACAAGAGTCACCACTGATATACTATTACAGACGCAGAATGCAGGAAAAAATACTGTGAGAAGTCGATTCTCAGTGGAAATGCCTACAGTACTTCCCTCACATAAACACTTGCCCTGAAGACAACTGCCCTGTGGGAGGGGCAGTGTGGAAACTCCTCTGGAGCACTATAAGGCTGGGTCAGAAAAGCCTCGTTTCAGCCTGAAACCCTGGTTACTGGTTTGTTTCCTACTTGTCAGTCAGGACAGAACATATACGTCAAGCCACAAACTAAGTTGTGACAAATTTTTAGAGACAGATACCATGCATGGTACCCAATTACATAACATGAGTTTCATTAGGACACTCATATTCACACTGCCCCATTAACCTATCTCCCCTCTCCCTCTCTCTGGTCCCCTTCTTCTCAAAGCCCCCCTTTCAACCACAAGGTGAAGTAGGAATTCAAAAACAAAATTAAACTGGAAAAAAATCCCAAATTTATGAAAATTAAGGCACTTTTAAATAAGCAATAGTTCAAAGAAGAAATAACAAGATAGATGGGAAAATACTTAGAAATGTGTGAGATAAACAGAACATAAGGCGGGCACTGGTGGCTCACACCTGTAATCCTAGCTACTCAGGAGGCTGAAATCTAAGGATTACGGTTCAAAAAGTCAGCCTGGGCAGGACAGTCAGTGAGACCCTTATCTCCAATAAACTACTGAAAAAAAGCTGGAAGTAGCTCTGTGGCTCAAATGGTAGGGTACTAGCTTTGAGCAAAAGAAGCTCAGGGATGGCACTCAACCTCGAGGTAAAACCCCAGGACTGGCAAAAACAACAAACAAACAAAACTAACAACAACAACAAAATGAACATAACAAAAGAGATGGACACAGCAAGAGGAATAGCCATGGAGAATGTAGATCTCACAAACACATTACAGCAAACAGCAGCCTCAGCAACCACCACTTTGGGGGACTAGACAAACAAGAACAAATAAAACTCAGATTATCAAAAGTAGGAAAATAAAAAAGAGCAAAGCAAAGGTAGACGAAATGAAGAACTAAAAGCAGTGATGAAAAACAACTCAACTGAAAGTCAATTCTTTGAAAAACTAAAATTGACAAAATTTATCTACATAAATTAAAAGACTCAAACTGCTTAGGTCAGAAATGAAAGTAAAACCATCATCATTGATTCATTACCACAGAAATAATAATATGATAAATCAAATAATATGATAAATCAAAAATTGTATACCAGTCTTGGGGAAACTCAAAAATTCCTATTCAATTTATTAGCAAGCTAGATTCAGTGAATACCAAAGGTTTACACACTATGACAAAGTAGAATTACTTCCTAGAAAACAAAGATAGTTCAACACACAAAGGTCAATCAATGTTATGGATCATGGTAGCAAAATGAAACAAACCCACAGTCAATGTAGAGAACAATTTTGCCAAATTCAACAAACAGGATTAAACATTCACCAAACTAGGAACAAAACTTGTATATTAAAAAAAACCTACAGTGACCATCAGACAATACTGATGAACATATTTCTTCAAGCATTAGAAGGCATGAAGTGTGTCCACTGGCACCAATTCTGTTCACAATATCATGAAACTTCTAGCCAGAGTTGTTAGACAAGAAAGAGAGATAAGAAATACTTAATGAGAAAGAAAGAAGTAAGATTATCTTTTTGGTATATGAGATGACTTTGTACACAGAAAGCCCTAAAGAATACCCCTAAAAGAAATAACTTATTAACCAAAGTAACAACATAATCAGTACACAAAAAATACATTGCATTCCAGAGCACAAACAATAAATAATGTGACAAGGAAGTTATGAAAAACAATTCCATAGCAGCATTAAAAAGAATATAAAATACTTCACAATTAACCAAAGTTACAAAATTACAAAACATGCTGAAATAAATTACAAAAGACATAAATTAATGGAAATACATTTCATGTTCATAGACTGGAAAACATTGTTAGATTCCATATTACTCAAAGTGCTTGCGGATCCAACACAATCCTTAGAGTATCAATTATCTTTCTTGCAGATTCAAATAAAATCTCCAAGGACCGAGAGTGGTCAAGACAATCTTGATAAAAGATAATACTGGAAGACTGTACTGAAAGATAATACTAAAAGACTACCAATTCTGTGTTTCAAAACTTGGTACAGAGCTACAGTAATCAAAACAGAATAATACTGGTATAGAAATGGAAAATTTTAACAAGATAGAATAGAGGCTGGTGGTGCAGGGGGTATGCATGTGTAAATGCATCAAAGACCTAAAATAATGAAACTCCAGAAAGCAAGAATAAGACATCTCACAATATTATGATTCTTGCATTATGACACCAAAAGGTAAAATTCAAGGGAAAAGATGTAATAATTGGACTTGATGAGACTATTTTAAGATTCTGAGCTGGATACAGCTCAGTGATCTAGTGCTTGCCCAGCAGCCAAAGAATCTGGGTTGTATTTCCAGTACCTCAGGTGGCAGTCCACAGAATGAGAGCAACATCTTCAAACCAAATATCCGATAAAGTATTAATGCAAGAATAAACACAGAACTCCTAAAAGTAAAATCAAAAGGAAAACAACCTGGTTAAAAAATAAACAAAGGTCTTCAATAGATATTTTCCCAATAAAGTATACAAATGAAGCTGGGTACTGGTGGCTTACATCTGTAATTCTATCTGTTCAAGAGGCTGAGACTGAGGATCACAATTCAAAGCCAGACTGGGCAGAAAAGTCTTTGAGGTTCTACGTTCAAATAACCAGCAAAAAAAAACAACAAAATAAAACAAAACAAAAACCTGGACTGGAAGTATGGCTCAAGTGAGACAGTGCCAACAATGATAAAAAAAGCACAGTGAGAGTTCTAAGTTGAAGCTCTGGTAGTGACATTAGACATAAATGTCTTAAAAAGAAAATATATGCATGGCCAATAAGAACATCATCAAACTTTAGAGAAATGAAAAGCAAAACGACAGTTAGATATCATCATTGGGTGCCTATTATCAAAATGGAGGACAAAGGGGCCAGGAATATGGCTCAGTGGTAGAGTGTTTGCCTTGCATACATGAAGCCCTGGGCTGGATTCCTCAGCACCACATAAACAGTAAAAGGCCCGAAGTGGAGCTGTGGCTCCAGTGGCCGAGTGATAGCCTTGAGCAACAAAGGAAGCCAGGGACAGTGCTCAGGCCGAGTCCAAGCCCCAGAACTGACAAAGAAAAAAAAGAAAAAAAAAGAAAAAAAAATCTCATATCAAAATGGAGGACAAAGGAAGTAAGAAAATAACTAATATTGGTGATGATGCGAAGAACCAAAACACTGTCTACCACCCAGCTGCTGTGGACAACAGTATGGAAATTCCTTAAAAATTAAAAAGAGTCACCGTGTTATCTAAGAATTCCACCTCTGGGTGCACATGAGAAGACCTGGCAGCAGGTTCCCAAGGACGTGCTTTCCTGCTGGGCTCATGGCACCTCTGGACAGTCAAGGCGTGCCTCTCGTGCCAGCCAGCACCTGACTGCTCCTCGTGGCATCATGGGTGATCTGGTCTGGACCTGGGCTCTGGACCCATCTTTGTGGTCCCTGTGGTTGCACTGGGCCCTCACAGACAACCAGGATAAGCTCTGTGATTCAGGGCTGGCGGATTGGTAACTTTAGAATCTGGAGTTGGAACCTGGGCTTCTCTGGTGCTACCACTCTGCTCTCCTAAGCTGTGGGCTGTAAGCTGTTCTTAGCTCTAAGAATTAAAGAATTGCATCCACAGAGGGAGCTACTGGGGTCTTGAGCTACTCTTGTTCAAAAGCCACGTTCAAGAGGATCACAAGAGCCCAATAGCTATACGCTTATGATCACATAAAATGATGCTAAGTGAAATGAACTCCATTTTATGAAAATGATTGTTATATCACAGTTGTAACTACTTTCAACATCCCATGTGTATCTGTAGTTTCTACTATTGATGATGTTCGTGTATCACCTTCCTGTGGTTGTATCTACACTATCTCTGTAATCTTATCTGAGTGTATGGGAAACAGTGTGTACTGGTATTAGAATGAGGAAATTCAAAGGGAATACCAAAATTGAGAGACAAAGGGTAAAATACGAGAAACAACAACAAAAGCAATACTTGCAAAACTGTTTGGTGTAAGTGAACTGAACACCTCAGGGGGGGAAAGGGGGAGGGGGGAGGGGGGTATGAGGGACAAGGTAATAAACAGTACAAGAAATGTATCCAATGCCTAACGTATGAAACTGTAATCTCTCTGTACATCAGTTTTATAATAAAAACTTAAAAAAAAAAAAAGCCACGTTCACTGGAAGCCCCGTAGGCAGCCATGAGTTTCTACCTTGTCCAAGTACAGAGAATTCAAGTTTTCATCATAACATATTTCAGAATACAGGGATCACAAGACATGGAATCGTTTTTCTTTGCTGTTTTCTTCAAGGAAGTCTCCTTTATAT
Source organism: Perognathus longimembris pacificus (assembly GCF_023159225.1). Taxonomy (NCBI): domain Eukaryota; kingdom Metazoa; phylum Chordata; class Mammalia; order Rodentia; family Heteromyidae; genus Perognathus; species Perognathus longimembris. Next base: position 207,399 of record NW_025960482.1, read on the forward strand.
GTTGAGAACAGAACAACTAGACAGAGGCCAATGCAATGAAAATACCAAGGGCCTAGTTGGTCCAGTTTCTCCAGCTTCAGCTGGGAGATCGTGCTGCAGCAGTGTAGAATAGCCTTCACACATGTGTGTATGACAATAGGGGCCACACAAAGCAGCTGGGATCACAGAGCAGTGTGTAACAGCCCCCACCCACATCTGTGTAGCAGGCAGGGGCCACACAGAGCAGCTGGGATCACAGAGCAGTGTGTAACAGCCCCCCAACCCCCCCCCCCACCCACATCTGTGTAACAGGCAGGGGCCACACAGAGCAGCTGGGATCACAGGGCAGTGTGTAATAGCCCCCTAACCCCCCCACACACATCTGTGTAACAGGCAGGGGCCACACAGAGCAGCTGGGATCACAGGGCAGTGTGTAATAGCCCCCTAACCCCCCCACACACATCTGTGTAACAGGCAGGGGCCACACAGAGCAGCTGGGATCACAGGGCAGTGTGTAATAGCCCCCCAACCCCCCCCACATCTGTGTAACAGGCAAGGGCCACACAGAGCAGCTGGGATCACAGGGCAGTGTGTAATAGCCCTCCACACACACACACACACACACACATCTGTGTAACAGGCAGGGGCCACACGGGATGGCGGGGCCACTCTGCAGCCAGATCACAGGGAACAGACTCAGAGCGAGGGTATGTGGTAACCGGCCCAGTGGTAAAGACCATTACAAGTGCAGGATACTACAGTCAGCAAAAAGATCTTCATAGCTCAGTGGCACTGACCTGCGCTCACCCGCCCGCCGTGTAAACACTTCTGGGAAGAAGAGGAGCATGGGGCCAGGGAACAGGACAGTCCCCAGGCTCCTGGGCCTGCCATCACTGGCTCCATGGAGGCTTCTGTGAATTTTTTCTTTTTTGGAAAGAGGATGTGAGAGCTTGACTGAAAAAAAATAAAACCCAAATGTGTCAGCTATGTGTCTTGGGACTTCTTAAGTACACACGTCTTGCCAACATTTTCAATTTCTGCTGCAATTTCCTGGGCCTGCCCAACATTCCCTGGAGCCACAGAGTCAAAGAGTCAATTTCAACTGAACTCTAGTCATTAATGTATCCTTTTCCCATTACTTTAAACCTGTTTCTATCAAGCCTGCCCCTCACGTGAAATTTCAGCCAAAAAACCATACATGTCAAAGCCAAGCAGTGAACTCCTAATTGTGTCCCTGCTGCCGTGTGCTGGACTCCAGTACTGTGATGGCAACTGGGACAAAACTCCGGATTGAAATGACAGGCGAATGCTGAACCAGAACTAGAGGGAAGCAAGTTCTCTGAAGAAGACAACCAAAGTCAAAGAAACACAGCAGTGAATAAAATCACTAGAGGTCTAGACCTGTAGAACTAGAAGAAGAAAAAGAAAAGTGAACTGCAAGAAAACAACAAAATGGCAGGAAACATGACCTATTTCTCCATAGTAATTCTAAGCATCAATGGGCTCAGTTCTGCAATTCAAAGACATACAGCAGAAGACTGGATCAAAAAACAAGACCTGAGCATTTGTTGGAACACATCTCATGCTCAAAAACAAACACTAATTCCAACTGAACAGGTGGATGAAGATCTTTCAAGCAAATATCTTGCAAGAAGGCCGGAGTAGCAATACTGTTATCTTAAAATAGGTTCTACATTAAAATCAGTAAGAAGTGAAAAAAGTCACTACATTCTAATAAAGGGACTAACCTATGAAGAAATGACAGTGGTCAATTGATATGCACCAAAGAGTAGAGCAACTAAATATATTAAACAAACCCTCATAGACCCCACCACAATAATAGTGGGAGACTCTAACACTCTACTCTCACCAAAGGACAGGTCAACCAAACAATGACACCATAACTCAAATTGACTTAACAGATATCTACATAGTACTTCACCCAACAACCAACAGCACACAATTCACATTCTTCTCAGCAGCCCGTGGAGCCTTCTCCAAAACTTATCATTTTCCTAGGATGCTCAACAAGCCTGAGAAAATATAAAAGAATTGAGAAAACCTTTTTTATCCTATGTGATGACGAATTACACTGACACTCAACAGCAAAAGATACTACAGAAAACACTCAAATACACGGAGCCTGAACCACACCACTGAATAATAGGTGGGTCACTGAATATAGGAAGCAACCAGAAAGTTCCTACCATTCAATAAAAATGAAAACATATCATTCCAGACCTCTGGAATACAGCAAAAGTTGTGCTAAGAGAAAAGTTCATAGCTATAAGTATGCACATAAAGCAAGCGGAAACTACTCAAGCAAATAAATAACCTCATGATGCTTCTAGAAAAACAGGAACAAACCAAACCCAAAATTACCAGACAGGGACAGTAAATATTAGGGCAGAAATAAGTGAATTAGAGACTTATAGGGTCAACAGAACAAAAATCTGTTTCTTTGGGGGAAAAATTGGTAAAATTGATAGGACTCCTCTCCCCTCCCCCAGCTAAGCTGATGGAAAAACAGGAGAGAAAAGACTCAAATCAACAAAATCAGAAATGACAAAGGAAATATCACAACAAACATCCAAGAAATCCAAAATATTATGAAAGACTACTTTCAAAACTGCACTCAAAAAAAATGGAAAATCTAATAGAAATGGATACATTTCCAGAGACATACAAGCTACCTCAGCAGAACCAAGAAGATACAAACCATTTAAACAGATCCATGACAGACAATGAAATTGAGGAAGTAATCCTTTTCCAATAAGGAAAAGGCCAGGTCCCAATGGATTCCCAGCTGAATTCTACAAGACTTTCAAAGTTAAACTACTCAGACTTTTCCATGAAATAGAAATGGAAGGATCAATTCCAAACTCATTTTTTTGAAGCCTGCATTACACTCATCCCAAACCAGGTAGGGACCAATGATAAAAGAGAACTATAGACCAATGTCTTGATGAAAATAGATGCAGAGCTGCTTAATAAAATACCTGTCAACAGAATTCAACAATTAATAAAAAAAAATCATATACTGTGATCAAGTTGGTTTTATCCCAGAGATGCAAGGCTGGTTTAAAATATGTAAATCAATAAATATAATACACCTTATGAAAGAGACAAAGACAAGAATCACATGATCATCTCAATAGATGTAGAAAAAAATCTTCAACAACATCCAACATCTATTCATGTTAAAAGCTCTGAAGAAGCTAAGAATAGAAGGAACACCTCAACATAACCAAGTCTATTTATGACAGTCCAACAGCCAACATCATACCAAATGGTGAAAAGCTAAAATCATTCCAGCTAAAATCAAGAATGAGGTAAGGATGTCTACTCTCTCTACTCCCTTTCAATATAATCCTAGAATTCCCAGCTACAATTATGCATGAGAAACACATAAAAGGATTCACACAGGGAAAGAAGAAGTCAAACTACCCCTATTTGCAGATTATATGATCTTATATTTAAAGGACCCGAGAGACTCTACCCCAAGCTTCTAGAAATGATGAATCACTGTGGGAAAGTAGCAGGATACAAAATCAACCCACAAAAAATCAGCCTTTCTGTACACCAATAATGTACAAGCATTAAAGGAAATCAGAAAAACCATTTCATTTGCAATAACCTCAAAACAAAACTAAAATGCGTAGGAATAAACCTAATCAAAGAAGCAAAAGACCTCTATAGTGAAAACTATAAAAATCTGAAGAAAGAAATCAAAGATTACATCAAGAAATGGAGAGACTTCCTATGTTAATACTGTGAAAATAGTGCCAAAGGTGATCTGCAAATTCAATACAATCCCCACCCATTCTTCACAATGCCATTCTTCAGGAGAGAGAAAAACAATACAAAAATCAACATGGAACAACAAAAGACCTCAGATAGCTAAAGCAAGCTAAGGCAAAAAAAAAAAAAAAAAAAGCAATGCTCTTATCACAATTCCAGTTCTGTAATAACAGGAACAGCTAGATACCGGCACAAAAACAGGTCCGAAGATCAGTAGAACAGACTAGAAGACATACAAAAATAAAACCATATACTTACAGTTATCTGATATTTGATAAGGGAGTCAAAATTTTTAAGTTGGAAAAATGATAGTCTATCCAATAATTGATGTTGAGAAAACTGGACATCCATATGCAGGAAGCTAGAAGTAGACACCTGTTTGTCACCTTGCACTAATATCAGCTCAAAGTGGATCAAAGACCTCAACATCAGACCTGAGACTTTGAAACTGCAAGATGAAAAACATTATAGCCTACAGGCTCAGTTAGGTAATATAGGAAAAGAATTCTAGAGGCACAGCAGATAGGACAGAGTTGACAAACGGGAGACAAGACACTGGCAGAAGGAGTGTGGCAGAACTCCACTGAGCTTCATGAGAATGTTTTCACTAAGTTTTAAGGCACATAGTAGATTTCTTTCCACAGAGAAAAGCCATGTTACCATGTTCTATAGTCTGCTGAGGTCTTTATGAAAATTATTTTGGGCAGTAAGTTTCTACAGGACCATCAAAAACTCTATCTTCCACTTCACTCTGTGTAATTTGCCACAAAATCTCATGTGACATATGGCACATGCCCTCCTGTTTCTGGCTGTGACTACACCTGGGACCTGATTTGTGACGTGTAGTAGGCCTGTGACCAGCCCAGGCTGCTGCTGGGGAGATCCTCACTGCAGATGAATACAGACAGTATAAGAAAAACAGGCCGGCTTGTTTTAGACATTTCATACAAGTCTGGTAAACTCCAAAGAATGACCAATCACTTGTTAATTACTAAGACCTGTTCCAGTCTGATCTGTCTCTGAAGACAGAGAGAGAGGAGGAGGAGGAAAGGGTAAGTTAACCTGTGGTGCAGGTCACATCTGACATCATGTAGGGAGGAGTAGCATGGGAAAGTAGGTAATAGTGCCACTGTGCATTTTCACCCAATGCAGGCAAACCACCCCAAGATCTAGGCATCACAGTTTACAGTTTCTCTTCAAAGGATTTCAATCCAAGTTTTAAAAATTACAGTTAATGTTATACAAAAATATTCTAAATTATTTCTTTCTATATAGATAAGAGAATAATAAGTGACAAAATGCATTAACTGTTCTGCAACTAATAGCTTGCATTTTGCCAAATTACAGTGTTTCTTATCAAGTAATTAAACTTGATAGCTTGAAAGTAGAACTACTGTCTATTCATCAAAAGTCCAATCTTCATACCTTTTTCAGTAATCCAATGCATTGGGATAAAATTCTAAAATGCTACTTCCACTTTGTGTCCAACATAATTTAAGTCCATTCCTAAATAAAAGATTAAGTTGTTACTCCTCTGCAATCAGCAGAACGGCCAGCGCGTCCCTCAGCCAGACACCTGCGAGTTCTGTGATGTTCTTCGAAGCCATGCTGAGCCCAGGAGGGGAACAACAGTGAGTCCAGTGACATTAAATTTTTAAGGTTCAAATCTAAGCTCTGAGAAAACATTGAGCATGTCATTTCTGCTGTCAAACACTACTAGTAAATTAACAAAGCATGACATTCTACTGCTTTAGTCTTTAAAAATTATGCAATTATCCAACAATAAATCTTTGACTTGTCCTGGCTGCTTGTTTGCCCCTAAGGGTAGAAAAATGACAAGCATCATATTTTATTCTCCAACAGTTCACACCCAATTCCAACCAGCTTTGTAAGTGTAGAGAAGTAGGAAGCTTTCTCTGTAAACAAATTACAATCTTTTTCTGAAACCAATAACTGAATGAAATCACTACCAAAGGGCCAGGCTGCCCATGGTATTGCTTTGTACTCTGATTCAGCAAGTAATTGTTTAGACTTTTCAAGTAGGAAAGACATAAAGCAAAAAAGCCAAATATTTCTAAACCTGCTTATAATTTGATGCCCTTGAAGATTAAGAATGCTAAATAAAATTAAATTTCAAAATCTAAATCCAAAAATAGAAGTATCATCATGGAACCCAAAGGACACTTCAAATTACATTAATTCATTTCCTCATCTTATGTTATAGGTAGCTAAGAACAATAAAGCTAGGAAATATTTAATAAGAAATGTTTAATAATGGCTGATCCCACTCTTGTCTTATCTGAAAGACTGAATTAGGAGGATGTCAGCCTGGGCAGAAAAGTTTTTGAGACCCTTCCAATGGAAAGCAGCTGGGTGTAGTAGCACATGTCCATCATGCCTAAAGTAGGAAGCTCATGGTCTAGGTACAAGTCTAGGCAAGAAGCAATACTGTGTCTCAAAAAAATGGCCAACAGACACATAAACACATGCTCAACATCTCTGACTATAAAGGAAAAGGCAAATCAAAACAACACTGCGATTCCACCTCACCCAAGTTAGAACCACCACCATCAAGAATACAAATAATAACAGACACTGGCAAGGATGCAGGCAACAAGGGGATCCTATACTATTGGTGGGAATGTAAGTTGTTCAACCACTTTGAAAAGCAGTATGGAGGTTCCTCAAAAAACTACACATAAACCAAAAACACCACTATTGGGTATTTATCCAAAGGATCACAAACCAGGATACAGTAAAGTCACCAGCACAACCATGTTCACTGCAGCACTATTCACCATAGCCAAGGTATGGAATCAGCCCAGATGCCTCCCAACTGACGAATGTATCAAGAAAAGGTGGTATATATGCACAATGGAATTTTACTCATCCATTAGAAAGAATATTGTATTATTTACAAAGAAAAGGAGGAACCTGGAAAAAATATATTAAGTAATGTAAGTCAGGTCCAGAGAGACAAAGCCTGTTGTTTTTTCTCACATGTGGAAACTACAACTAATTTATAAATATATAAGTAAATGCTTTGGGAGGTATGCAACTGTACACAATGAATTTACTGAATTATGGTATGTTCAAGGGAGAACTCCAACAGTCGTTCAGTAATTCTTTAAAAAGGCTAAATCAAAGGCCAACAAAAAGACACAGCAATGGGATGAGGTTAAGGGGAAGCAAGTCGATGAATGAAGAGAAGAAGGGGAGGAGAATGCAGTGAAAATTCAATGCATATCCTACAAAATTAATACAAGTGAGAGATGTGGATTGGGAGAGGTGGGGAGAATGTTGACAAAAGTGATGCAGTGTATTCATAAACTGCCTTGTTGAATGGCAACTCTTTCATATAAGTACTTAAAAGATAATTTTTAAAGTAACCAGTGCAAACAAGATACGGAGTTTGGGCTCAACAGCAGAGCAAGAGCCAGGCTCTGAGCTCAGACCCCAGCTGTTTCAGGGTTGCAAATCTGAGCAGTTTGACATTAGAATGCAATGGAGCTACGTGGCATCTACTCTTGTTCCTTTAAGTCTTAGATATAATGCTTAAATCATCTTACACTGACAGGCCATGCTTCAGGTTTCAATAAAAATGCAGAAGACAGTGCTTGACTGGTCCTGCAGTAGTCTTTTCATGTAAAAAGCAGGTCTATGAAGAGATAGAATAGATATAAAGCAGAAAGTGAAGGCCAGGAGAAACAGCAATGCCAAAATACAGATGAAGTCACCACCAACTGCAAAGGAAATGGAAATAGATTAAGAAAATATTTCTGAGTGAAGTAAAGAACACATGGAAAATATTAAAAATATGTTCTGATTACTTACTATTGTACTACAAGTTCCCCAAACAGAGTGGTTTAAAATAAGAGCCATTTTCTTACACATGGCCGTCCTGTGGGTCAGGACCTGGGCAAGTTCCGTGCTGAGTCCTGTCACTGGGCTGACATCACCAGCATGGCCTAGGACTGCAGAAAGGCAACTCAGGGCACCCCACTCCCATGGGGACTCTACAAGGCTTCCCACAGTGGGGCTCCATTTTAAGACCTAATACTCTCGCACTCAGAGCAGAAGCTGGGTGCCTTTCACAGCTGGGCCTGGGAACTATCCAGGCCCTTTTGTCACACTTAGTCATACAACAAGCAGGATCAAGGAGAAGTAACATAGATGTCTGCTGAAAAAATAGGTGTCAGATGAAAAAAGCATCAGAGCCTCTGTGGCCACCCTTTAAAATTCTGGATCCAGAATCTTCTTTCTCATGCCCCATTCAAAATTCTGGAGCCTTATGGGAACGGAAGTGAGTCTCATCTATCCACTCTGACATAATCACATATACCTAGAGATAGTAACTTCCAGAAATCAACAGCATTAAGTGGGAGGGTCTAGGAACAGAATATAATACTCTGAAAGTCACTCAAAACAAGATTAAGCAGGTGGTGCTAAAACATAAGCATCTCCAACAGCCACAGAAATCAGTTGTTCATTTATCAAACTAATACTTGGAGGGTGTCTGATGTGGCCAGGTCCTGCACTGTGGCCCAGCAACAGCACTGTCATTTCCAGCTTAGAGACCGAGGGTGCCAGGCGTGCAGGGGGACAGGGTCACTGGGCTGCCACACCGAGACAGGTCGCCCGTCACACTGCACAGCCCAGAGGCTCTCAGGTGTCATCTCAGAACCACTGGTCAAGCAACGCACAGAAGCGAAATCACCCCTGGTCTCTAACTTCCACTCTGGATGAGGCTCACTGTATGGATGAGTAAATAGAGAAAACAAAAAAATTACACCTTCCCAATAAATCTCCAAGACTATTATAAGAATCATCTATGGGGGCTGGGAATATGGCCTAGTGGCAAGAGAGCTTGCCTTGTATACATGAGGCCCTGGGTTCGATTCCCCAGCACCACATATACAAAAAACGGCCAGAAGTGGCGCTGTGGCTCAAGTGGCAGAGTGCTAGCCTTGAGCAAAAAGGAAGCCAGGGACAGTGCTCAGGCCCTGAGTCCAAGGCCCAGGACTGGCAAAAAAAAAAAAAAAAAAGAATCATCCATGAAGATATATATACATATATATATATGCACACACATATATGCATGCGTGTTATCTAAAATATATTCCTCTAGAATATGTTAGAAGGATATTACAGTAAGACCAAGTTTGATCTTTTTCTACAAGGTTGCTTTTACAGATGTAAACACATTATTCTAATGTGCCACTACCAAAAGAGTGGTAAGAAATGCAAAATAATTTCTTGGAAAAGAATGTGACTACAAAAATATGATGAAGTAACTGTACAACCAATATTGAGGTCAATGGTGGGGTGCTGAGCACTTTTGCTGTGAGATTAAGGTTTAGCCAGCGCAGTAAAGAACAAACAAGAAATAAAACTGAAAAAAATTTAAAGGAAGGAATAAAACTGCCACTATAGATAAATTACATGTAAGAACTTAATTTCATATAGAAAATAAGCTACAAATATATCACCATAATATTTAGCAAAACTTCTGAATATGACATCAGTATAGAACAGTCAATTGTATGTGATGCAATACATAAACAAAAGCACAGAAAAGTTTAAAAGACCTTTCAAAATAATATCTAAAATGCCAGAAGAGCCTTCCCATACCTCCTCGCCCACAGATCATGCACATGGCTGAAGAAGCACCCACAGGGAGTCTTCGCAACTGAGACTCAAGGCTGAGCGGGGTTCCTCTTGGTCCCCTGACTCAGCACTGGTCTAGGGCTAGCCCTGCTGCATGAGAGGACCATGATTTCATTGCTGTTCTCTGGGCCACAGACAAAATTTGGGAAAAAAGCAAATCAACAAGGCCTAAAACTTCTTTCACACTTCGGGGAATCTAAACATCCATGTGTATGTCCAGAGCTGGGTGCATGCGAAGGAAAGGCTCGGAAAGGCTCATGGTTCTCACCCGTGACTGAAAGGAGGAAGGGAAGGCTGAGGATTTGGGAGACAGCGCCCCCACACAGGCTCACACAGAGAGCTCCGTGGCAAAGACAGGGAATTTTTTGTTTTTAGGCATTTAAGGAAATCTCTGTCTAATCACTAATTGACAATACATTAGCTGAACAAAAGCTCCAATGGCCTTAAATGACAAAGATGGAGAGGATTACAGAATTAATTCAGAAAAGTTGCTAAGCTATTACAACAACTATCACAAGCAGTAATAACAATAAATATTCTGGAGTGGTCACTTTTTACTATTTAAAATAATGAGCTGCAAGCCAAGAAAATAGGGGGCAGACAGAGACAGAAACAATGTCCTATACACAGAAAAAGAAGCAAACAACAGAAATTTCCCCAGAAGATAACACCAGAATTTCTAAACAAAGTCCTTAAATCAGTTCCTCCAGGTATATTTATGGAACTGAAAGAAATCTGAGAGCTGAATACTAATTCACCTAAGAGAGAATATAAATAACAAGACAAAACTTGAAGAAAGGAAACCAAACTTCCAAAGCTGAAAAATACAGTAACCAAAATAATTATTGAAAGTTCCCTAAGCATATTTAAGGAAGTGGGATGAAAAGGGAATAAACATTAAAGTAGGATCAACACAGGATGCAATCTGAGGAATGGGGGGAAATGAAAAAAAAGCCTGCACGATTCCATGAGGTGTACTAACACACAAACCCAGGGCCGTAGAGCAGAGAGGACAAAGAAAGGAAAGGAAAGAATACTTGACAAAGTAATCTCTGAAAGCTTCCCACATTTGCTGGGAACCACTACTGCACACACCCAAGATCAGCAAATGAAGCAAACTCCTTTCTTCACCAGGTCCGATCATGGTCAGACTATAAAGGCAAGGAGACAGTGCTGACAGCCCAGGCGAGAGCAGTCAGTCACTACAGGGGCCTTCCACATTGTTAGCAGCTGATTTCCCACCAGAAGCCAGAGCTCGGTGCTCAAAGGCAGCAGAATTACATATTCAAAGTCCTGCTGGAGGAGTAGTCCAGTCATTCTGTGTCCTGTAACTACTCTTCAGGCATTCCAAGACCAGCATTCAGCACCACACCGACCCTGTGACAAACGGTTCTGGGAGCCTAGAAAGACCACAGAAGAAAACACAAGTCCATACAAATGGAACAATGTCATTCTTTCTCATAGAGGCATAAAATTCCATTGTGTAAATGTACCACATTTTCCTGATCCATTCATCTATGGAGGGGCATCTGGGTTGGTTCCAGCTTCTCGCTATGACAAATAGTGCTGCGATGAACATTGTTGTGCTGGTGGCATTACTGTGATTTTGTTTGTGGGCTTTTGGATAGATACCCAACAGTGGGGCTGCTGGGTCATAGGGGAGTTCTATATTGAGCCTTCTGAGGAATCTCCATACTGCTTGCCAGAGTGGCTGAACCAGCTTACATTCCCACCAACAATGAATGGAAGGACTTGGAAAAAGTTATACTAAGTGAAGTGAGCCAGACCCAAAGAAACATGGACTCTATGGCCTCCCTTATTGGGAATAATTAGTACAGGTTTAGGCAAGCCATAGCAGAGCATCACAAGGCCCAATAGCTATACCCTTAGGAACACATAAGATGATGGTAAGTGAAATGAACTCTATGTTATAGAAACAAGTGATATCTCACAGTTGTAACTACTTTCAACGTCCTATGTGTATGTGTAGTTTCTATTATTGATGATGTTCTTGTATCACCTTCCTATGGTTGTACCTACACTATCTCTGTAATCTAATCTGAGTATATTGGAAACAGTGTTTACTGGTATTGGAAGTAGGAAATTCAAAGGGAATACCAAATTTGAGAGACACAGGGTAAAAAAAAAAAGAGAAATAACTACAAAAGCAATACTTGCAAAACTTTTTGGTGTAAGTGAACTGAACACCTAGGGGGGGGAAGGGAAAGGGGGGGAGGGTGGGGGGCATGAGGGACAAGGCAACAAACAATACAAGAAATGTATCCAATGCCCAACGTATGATACTGTAACCTCTCTGTACATCAGTTTGATAATAAAAATTTGAGAGAAAAAAAAAAAAAAAGAAAACACAAGTCCACGTGAAGAAGTAAATAATGCCGGCAAAGGTAGGTGAAGAGTGAAGTAAAAAATGCAAATTCATCTTGTTCATAACTTCTTTCACTTTTTATGTGATTAAACAGTACATGAGATAATTATAAATAATTATAAATCTGCATTGAGAAATAAGTAGAGAAAAAACACAATTCACTAAAATTAGGAATGAAAATAAGTGGCAGAAAATGAGTACTTGCTAGAGGAGGGTGGGGCTAAGAGAAGAAGGGTAAAGCAATGAAGAGGGGAAAAAGGGAGAATGCAGTCAAGAATTCATTGTATATATCACAAAATTAAGAAAAGTAATAGGGTGGGCTGAAGGGGGGTGAAATGTTGAAGGGCGTGACACTGATCAGGATGCACTGTATTCATAAACTCCTTCGTTAAATGACTCCTCCTTTGTACAACTAAAGATAATAAAAAATTTAAAATCTACTGTGTTATGGATTACCAAAAGGATGATAATCAATTATAATAAATATCATTATTTTAAATGCTTATTAAACTGTAATATATTTTAAATGTTTAAATTTTAAATGTGTCTTAAAATGTAATACATTTCATTTTATGAAAAATTTTGGAATAAAAGATGAAAATTACAACAGAAACAAATGATTATAAAATTATACTATGACCAACACCAGAAAATCAGATAATCTACATGAAATGGAACAATCCCTACCTACAGACAGACACACACACATACACACATGCACGCACACATGTTACTAAAATGGTCTCAAGAAGAAATAGATATTTAACAAGTAAGGATATATAGTTAGAAAAATTTAAATATGCAAGAAAGAAAAACTGAGGTCCAGATTTATATATTCACTTGTAAATTCTACCAACTATAGAAGGAATAAGTTCAAATCGTCATTCTCAAAATCTTCTAAGAAAAAGAAAATGGAGAATAACTTGTAGCTCAGTTTGTGAGGCTAACCTAAATACAAAGGCCAAGTGATTACATACCACTCACAGGAAAGCACAGAATAATGGCCCTTACGAATGTAACATCATCGACAGCTACCAAACACTGGAAACCTGACGGCAGCAACACACAAGAGGATCCCACACCAGCCCCAGGGAGGGTGCATCGGGAATGCAAAGTTGCCAGAATAGGAAAAGACAAGTCAGGTACTACCCTTCATAAATGAAAACTGCACAAAGACACATGATCTATTCTCTTAGATGAAGAAAAACATTTGGCAACACAGAACCCTTTTCATCATTAAAAAGAACAGTGGTCAGGTGCCAGTGGCTCATACCTGTGATCCTGACTACTCAGGAGGCTGAGGTCCAGAGGGTCATGGTTCCAGGCTAACCCAGGCAGAAAGTTCACTAGACTCCATCCAAAATAACTAAAAGCAAGGCTAAAGGCATGACTCAAGAAATAAAACTCATCTTGAATGAGGGAAGTAGTAAAACTGATCTCCATTTTCAGATAGAATAGATGTATGTATGCATATATAGAGAGAAAATATAGAGAAAGAATATGCATATAATTATATAGAGAATATATGTCATATGTTCTATCAGTTAAAATATACAATTTTCAAATTCTTACATATACAAGAATATATATAAAACTATATATATAACTTGTAAGAATATATATAATTAGTAAGAACAAAATGAACTATTACAGCTAATAAATAAGTCAAATCAGTAATAAGATCAATGTTCAAGACTTATTTTATATCTACATATCAGCAACGTTCTGAAATTAAGAGGAAACCCCCAAATACTCCATACATACACATACAAACACACACACATGCATGTGCATACACACACACACACACACACGCAGAGCCAGCAGTGTTGCCATAGGTCAACAGTCAACCAAGATCTCATTTTGTGTGCCATGCCACATGTCTCCCTGCTTGCGTCCTGTCTCCTGTCTCCTGGATCATCTCTGGTCACTGTGGCATCCCACTTCAGTTCTCCATTGGAGCTGGTTGGTTTGTTGGCATAGGTTTTGTTCTTTCTCTCCTCTCTGGCCTGTTTCCTGACAGGGTTAAGAGTATTTGTGGGCTGCAGGCCTTTGTAACAACTGGGTGCCTGAAGATTGCTAATTCTAATAAAGGTTCCAAGATTTGGTTCTTAAAATGGTAAATAAAACAAATAGATAGATATCATTTTGTATGTGTGCATGCATATGGGTGTACATGTGGGATGAACACACATCCACATGCTAGAATCACATGCTACTTCAAATAAGCAATATTCGCAATTGGGTCTCATTTTCCCGCGTCTATACATGTGTGTATGTGCACGTGTGTTTGTGGGATGAACACACATGCTCCCACCCATGCTCAGGGAGCGCCCATGGCATCCTCAAGACATGCCATGGTGCGTGCCTCGTGGTGGGAGTCAACAATGAAAGCACTCTGTTTCCTTTTGTTTGCTTTGTGTTGTATCTCTATAGTTTCCATGTCACAAAGTCATATATATTGTTTTAAAAACAAAAACACTTAGAAATACTATTTCTGAAGTTAAGATATCATAATCCCACACACATTCTGTATCTGCAGACGAAACTTATTCTACTTTGTAACTCACATGTTTGGTGTCTTTCAGTGAATCGTCAGAACTCTTAGATTGCCACAAGCACAAAGGCATCGAGGTCTGCACACAGTCAGAATCGTAAGTAGGTTTGCTGTTGTGTGTTGTTCTCCTCAATCTCCTGTAGTTCTCAATATCCCTACTCTTCTCTGAACAAACCCCTGGCATGCTTCTGTGATTCACGGCACTCATTAGCACTGCAATGACAGAATCCATGTGTAACAGGAATCCTATGTGCTGAGTATGACCAAAACACTGCAGCTTGCCCTAAGATAAATTTTCCAGTTGGGCTTATAAATCATTTACAGAGAAATGAAGCAGAACTAAAATCGCAGTCCAACTGTCACATTCTTGCAGTGTGACCGCAAGTGCTCAGGGCTGGAGGCCGAGGCAGTGAGAGCTTGCAGACCCAAACGCCCTGCCAGACCCTCAGGAACAAATACCCTCCGCTAGCCAGCATTAGGTCAGCAGCCATTAAACATAATGCAAACCATCTTCCACAGTCCCTGCTCAAGAGCTACAACAGGAACCGTCAAACTGACATTAAACATAATACAAACCGTCTTCCACAGTCCCCACTCAAGAGCTACAACAGGAACCGTCAAACTGGCATTAAACATAATGCGAACCGTCTTCCACAGTCCCTGCTCAAGAGCTACAACAGGAACTGTCAAACAGCCATTAAACATAATGCAAACCGTCTTCCATAGTCCCCACTCAAGAGCTACAACAGGAACCATCAAACTGACATTAAACATAATACAAACTGTCTTCCATAGTCCCCGCTCAAGAGCTACAACAGGAACCATC
Organism: Perognathus longimembris pacificus; assembly: GCF_023159225.1. Taxonomy (NCBI): domain Eukaryota; kingdom Metazoa; phylum Chordata; class Mammalia; order Rodentia; family Heteromyidae; genus Perognathus; species Perognathus longimembris. The sequence continues at coordinate 222,615 of NW_025960482.1, forward strand.
AAACAGCCATTAAACATAATGCAAACCGTCTTCCATAGTCCCCGCTCAAGAGCTACAACAGGAACCATCAAACTGACATTAAACATAATACAAACCGTCTTCCACAGTCCCCGCTCAAGAGCTACAACAGGAACTGTCAAACAGCCATTAAACATAATGCAAACCGTCTTCCATAGTCCCCGCTCAAGAGCTACAACAGGAACCATCAAACTGACATTAAACATAATACAAACCGTCTTCCACAGTCCCCGCTCAAGAGCTACAACAGGAACTGTCAAACAGCCATTAAACATAATGCAAACCGTCTTCCATAGTCCCTGCTCAAGAGCTACAACAGAAACCATCAAACTGACATTAAACATAATGCGAACCGTCTTCCACAGTCCCTGCTCAAGAGCTACAACAGGAACCATCAAACTGACATTAAACATAATGCAAACCGTCTTCCACAGTCCCTGCTCAAGAGCTACAATAGGAACGGTCAAACTGACATTACTGGACTTGTCAGTGCCTGTCATGGAAGTGCATGCACCGCTGGGCAGCACCCTGACTCTACATGGGAGAAGCCCCAGCCTGACATACAGGTGCACACACTCCCCGCTCCCTGCGCAGGAGCAGCCCCGGCCTGAGACTCAGGGGCACACACTGACCACTCCCCGTGTGGAAGGAGCAGTGCCCTGTCACGCAGAGGCACACAGATTGCTTCCTGGCCTGTCAGAGCGGGAGGACAGGCATCTGCACAGGATTCTGAGGCTGTGCAGAAACACTGCAGGCCTCGTCCTGCTCAGGAGTGACTCACCAGGGCCTCCTAGCAGCCCAGTGCACAGACCCATGTGGGCCTTGGCACACACCCTGCCACCTGGTCACTCGTCACCAGCCTCATCTAGGAAAATCACCAGTGGATGACCTCTCGCTCTGTCTGCTTGAGTAAAGCTTCTTCTACCCTTGACTCATCGTCCACTTCAAGCTGACACTGGAAGTGCCTGCCTCCAGGCCTACATTGAACAACTGTGCATCTCCAACAGCTTGGCACCTGCTGTTAGTAATTCTTCTTAGATACTTTGTTATGCATCCAGTCCCCTATGGAAAATTTTCCTTAAGTTCGGCAACAAGGGAAATAACTTGTCTATCAGTAATTCATTTTCTATTTTAAAATCATGGAACTCAAAGGCAAAACTAAAAGGCAATGAACTTTCCAGGGGGTCACCTTGCCCTGGGAGACAAGGCTGAACCCGGATCCAGGTGGGTGTGACCGTGCTAGCCCAGCTACCACACTGCTGTGGAGCCTCCAGCCACTCTGCTGCGTGCCATCTGCGGGGCCACGCCCCTCCACTGGGGACCGTCCAGTGTCCTGCAAAGCACAGCAGGGAGGAAGAGGAGGGCACAGCGTGAAGAGGGGCGTCCAGCACAGACTTGTGTCCAGTGGACAGAAGAGAGGCTACGCCAGGCTCAGCAGGAAATGGCCCTGTGGACTCACTACCCCAGCTCTGTCTCCAACCCCACCTTTCCACATCCCCTAAGTTAAAGAAGTAAGAGCAGACAGAGGGGACGCTCTACAGAAGCCTATCCATAAGTCTCCAGCATGCCTGCAAGACTCAATCTCTGGAAGACATTAGCTTATCATGATGTGTCAATAACAGAACAGACTCAAAAGGAGTAAACATGAAATTCTGGGCTCAGCATTCATATAAGGAGACTCATCTAACCTCAGGACTTTCCCCTTGAACCATGCTCTAGGAGGGGAATTAACTCCCCCTTTAATTTCGCCCTCTTGAGCAACCCCAGAATAGACACAGGTTAACAAGCAAGATTAACCACCACGCCATTGTACTGAAAATATTTATATTTTTGCCAAACAAAAAAATAAATTTAGTAAGATGGATGGTTTGGCTTTCATTCTGTCAGATTCCATTAATATCTGACTTAGCAGAGGCAGCTGGATTACGATACTGCACCAGTCTATTGCTTAGGCTGAAGACTGAGGGTTGCAAAGGACGTGTTTTAACAGTGGCTTCAGATGATTGTGATTAGTCTCCTTCGATATCACTCCAAAACGCGGTGGCTGCAGAGGCTCTAAAAGTTATGTGAAACTGCATCAATACATTTTTACTCTGACCTTCTTCTACTCGAGGGGTCTCCCCAGAGAACTCCACTGACAGCACACCATAGTCAAAGACAAGAAGGCTTTCCACCAGCATCCCTAGCCCAGGGTCAGCTAGTGATAACCTCAGAGAGGAGCTCGAGAAAGTCTAAACATACTTACTGTAAACACCCATAGCAGTTGAGGAAGAGAAACAACATGAACAAAATACCTGCAGCTGACTTTCTATTGGATGTCCAGTGACCAAGTGCCTTGCTGCCGTCTGCTCAATTCTTGCTCTACATCATGGCCAAGTTCTATCACCAGAAGCAAGCACGAGAAGAAGTGAAATCCATACAGATCAGAGAGGAGGCACACGGTCTCCATGTGCACATGGTACAATTGTCTACCCAGACATCCCAAACCATCTTGAGAAGAAAGGATGAAAGGCAAGAAGAGGAAAAGAAATCTCAGAATAATAAATTCACCAGTCACAAGGCTGAATGCTAATGCACAATAGTCAGTCTACAGAAGCCAACTTTTAAACCAGATTACTTATAATCACTCTAAAGAAAGTGATAAACTTATCTGTAACTTTTGAAGAGTAGATAAAGCACGTGTATGCTGAAAATTAGAAAGTTCTGATGAAAGAAATCAAATATGAAAATAGATGGAAAGACAAACCAGGTTTCATATATTCAAAGACTCAACGTAGTAAAGGTTAATGCAATTCATATATTGTAGTAGGATCACACATGCATATTTACAGACCCAAGCTGGCTTATTCTGATATTTGTGTGGATCTTAGGAAAGAAAATTTTGCATAAAATTTCTGACTGTTGTCTCACATGTCCGGTGAAAATGCCTGGTCTCTGGAGATATCTTAGGATACCTTTACTTAAAAATGAGTACTCACAAGGTATGTTCTTGTGACTCTCCATAGATAAACCCTGAACAAAAGAAAACCCCTAAAAGGAGTTGCAAGCATTTCACTCACAAATTCCTTTCATGGTAACTGGTTCTCTCATGTAAAATTTCTGTAAAACACAGAGCAGTTACCTCCCAGAACAAGCCCTGCGGTCTAGCCTCCAGCAAGGCTGTTACTGTGTCAGCACTGACAGGAAGCCATGACACAACTCACCCGGGAGTAGGAAGAGGAGCCCTCAGCTGGGCAAGGGTGTAGGGGTGCTCTGTGCTTCCACAGCTCCACTCTAAACCATCCATGTTACGCTTGGGGTAGGAATTTAGAGTTAAACTACAAATTATAATAACATAATCACGGGATAAATAAAAACATCTATTTACTTTATGGGCCAACAACACTGCCTACACGTATTTTCTGAAGGTAATTTTAGATTAAAAAATTAAGTTAACACATAATTCCTGTGTGCACTATGAATCTCAGCAATGTGCTGTTCCATGCTCTGGCCTCCAGCCTGAGCTTTCCTTCCTAATATTATCTTTGAAAGCTGCTCCTTTCCAGAAAACCCTGCAGCCGCATACCAGAGCCCCTTGACCACAGAACTATATTCCAGGGCCTCTGTTGGTGCCTCAGACCGCAGACAGCCCTGAGCCCTATAATTTAGAACCTTTTCCATTTTAACTAAGCACTTAGCTACAACCTTTGCAATTTGAAGTGCAACAGCCAGGAGAGCACAGTTTCCTTTTCCTTCTTTAGAATTTAATGGATACAAAATCTGTTCTTAGCACAGATCTCAGCAATGTCAGCATGTTACTTTTTTTTTCTTTCCTGATTCTTTTCTTAGTGGAAGATTTCTACCTTTTCTTCAGATGGAGACATTTCACAGATTTCCTGTGACACGTGCTCTTCAGGACCACTTCCATGTAGAAAGGGTCATCTGAACCCAAGCCCTGGGCACCTCCAACATGCAGCCAGGAGCCAGGACAGCTCTTGAGTGACTGGCAGTGAGTCCATCCGTGTTGCAAACGGGATCCAGGACAGCTCCCAAGTGACTGGCAGTGAGTCCGTTACAGTGGGCTCACTGGACAAAGGGTGAATCAACATCTTGGCTGAGACAGAGCAGGACAGCACAGATTCCATCACACGACTCAATTTTAATCTTGCCAATTATTATTTCTGAAATTTTCTATTTTGGTGTTTAATTTTTGGAGCCATTTATGTATTCTAGATTCTAATCTTTAAGCAATAAACTGCTAGCCAAGATTTTCTCCCAGTCTGTGGTTTATCTCATAATACTAGTGAATGTTTCTTTTGCTGTGAAGAATCCCATCTGTCAATTCTTGCTCATTTCCCTGAGCAATGAAGGGTCCTGCATATGAAAGTGTTACCTGTGTCTATCTTCAAGCATCTTCCTTATTTTCCCCTAGTACTTGCAAAGTTTTTGGCTTTATTTTAAGATCTTCAATCTATTTTGCATTAATTTTTGTACAGGGTGGGAGGTAGAGGGCTAGCTCCATTCTTTTGCAAGTGTGTATCCAGTTTCCTCAACACCATTTGTTCAAGAGATTGTCTTTTCTCCAGTGCGTGTTTGGGGCACCTTGGTCACAGTCAGATGGATGTAACTCAGTGGGCTTAGTCTAGGTCTTCTATTCCATCTATCTTCATGTTCTTTTGGTTGCTATGGCTCTGTAGCAATGTAGTGATCGTATTGTGATACCACCAGTGTTGTGCTTGAGATTGTTTTTGCTTTCATATGGATTTTAGGATCAGTTTTTCAATTTCTATGAAAACTAGCTCTGGGATCTATATGGAGATTACCTTGAATCTGTGGATTGCTTTGGCAGTTTGGCTGGCCACACAATGCTGATTCTGCTCATCTATGAGCACTAGAGGTCTTTCTATATGTGCAGTGTTCTTCAGTCTCTTTTTTAAAGATTTTATAGTTTTCTTTATAGAGAAATGTAAATCAGAATAGAAATACCTGCACAACGCTTCTTACAGCAGCTCTATTCATAACAGTCAAACTACAAGGTCAGCCCAGGCAATCATTAACTGATTAATGGATAAAGACTACCTGGTACATATATACACGATGAAGTATTCAGCAAAAAGACTGAGACTATGTCATTTACAAATAAATGGGTAGAACTATGAATTATCATATTAAGTGAAATAAGCCAGATTGAGAAAGACAAGCCCCACATGTGTGGAATCTAGACATGCTACATGTGTAAAACGGGGGCCCACATGAGGCGAGATGGAGCAGAGGAGGAAGGGTGAAAGGCGTACATGACTGAAGTGGCACACACACGTGTAGAAAGAGAATTAGGGTTTTTTAATCACTAAAACTGTTTTTAAAGAGAGACATGTTGAATTGAAACCTTTAGTATAACTACTCAAAAATAATTTTTAAAACCATGATAAAATTGGGGATGGGGATACAGAATATAACATAGGTGATAAATTCGATCAAAGTACATTATGTGCATGTATGGTAATACCACAGTGAAACCCTTTATGCAACTAATATACATTAATAAAAAGAGGAACAAAGAATCATTAGAACAAAAAAGAACGATAAAGCCATATAAGAACCTCAGGCCATCCCTAATCCCCTCTGTGCCTCTGAGGCAAGACCTTGCCCATGGTGGCCCCTGTGGTATCTCAGCACCAAGTACAGAGAGACTGATGCTTGGAGCCTAGAGGAAGCTGCTGAATGAAAATAGAACTGAAGGTTCCTTGAAGGTCAGAAAAGTTTGTTTTCCCCTAAAATTAGTCTTGGTGCAATTAGCATAATTTCCAGTAAATTATAAGTTACTTAAAGGTGGTGGCTATAACTTTCAAATAGAAAAAGGAGATTTTCTGTTTAATTATTTTGGACTGTGGCTGAGAACTCAAACCATGGATAACAAGACTATGGACAAAGCGTCACTACTGCATCTGTTTTGTAGCAATTAAGTCAAAACTAAGTAACACTGACAGCCACCATACGTTGACCATACGTTGATCAAGTGGGAGACACACCTGCACACACTCTGGACTGAGGTTCTTCCCAGGCCTGACAGGCCACAGGAGTGACCTTCACGAGTCCTTGGGACTCATCAAGGATGGCAGGGTCGATCTGTACATTAAGCACTAGCAGGCCATTTTCAGCCCATTAATCAACCAGTTCTAGCACTGCTTCCTGGATAAGGCCTGACACACTCCACTGCGGGGATGGCAGTCGTTAACGGATAGTGATGGATGGATGAGAAGACACGTATTTGAAGAAAGAAATGGTTACATGTGAACCAGAGATGTAGGTACCTGTGGATATGGCAGACAAGGGAGCAAAGAAATCTGGCCCACAGCCAGGCTTGTGTCATCATGTCTGTGAATTCGTTAGCTTGGATCTGACAAGAAAGAAGTGGTCAGTCTGAGGACTGCCCAGGGGGAGACGAGGACAATGTGGAAAGGAGGTGTGAGCAGGAACAGATCAATGTGGCCTTATGAATGCAGGAAACATCTTTCTTTACAGGAAGAGGAAGTAGTTCAAGCTCTGAGCCCAGCTCAAGTCTAAGGAAGAACAAGCACAATGCATGGAGCTGGCACAGGGGACTCCAAGGGCCTTCTTAGCAAATCTCCAAGCTTCCTGTTTTAACCATGGCATTTCCCATGCAATGCTCCACCTACAACACCATGACTAACCTCACAGCTGCATTTCACAATGTTTTGTTGTATTTTCTTCCAACTTTGAGAGAGCAAACATTTTTCACTAGTAAAGTAAAATAAAAGTCTTTTAGAAGAGTTGATGATCTTTGCTCTGAGTCAATCATATCCTATAAAAACAAAAAGTTCCTACTTTGAATTCCAGGGCTTTTCTCTACCCCTTCTCTCACATGTGGAGTCTGTATGGCGTGCCAACACATGACCTCTGTGCATTTTCTCACTCGCCCTGCCCATATATGGCTCAACTTTCTCTCCTTTTTGCATTAATTTCTAAGTTCTACTAATTCTTGAGCTAGGAATATAGTAACGTGCTGTTCATAGAAAGACATATCTTGAGGGGATAGACAAATGAAGAGAAAGTAGAGAAAATGCAGTCAATAATTCAGTGCATATCCTGAAAAACTAAGGGAAGGAGAGAGAGAGAGAAAGAGAGAGAGAGAGAGAGGAGACAGAGACAGATATCCCTTAATTCTGCACATCCTGCATGATGTAACAGAGAACAGCAGCTCTGGTTCCACATGTAGGAACACAGAAGTCTTCTAACAAGTGAGCACCAAGCATCCTGGAAAACAGTGCCTTGTTCTGGTTCCATGAAAGGGGCCTGGGGCAAACCGCAGCCCAGGCCTAAAGATAGACAAGCCGATGCAAGCCCTGGATGCCAAGAGCTGAAACAGGCAATACGTGAGCCATCACTGACACATCCCTAAAGCTCAGTGTGGACAAATCTGAGGCCCTAAATCCAGGTGGGAAGGCTGTGGGCCCACAGTTGCTGTGAGATTTACCCCCACGGTAAACACTGGTGAAAATTTGTCTCTTGCCTCTTGCATAGGGAGGGAAGGATAAGTTTTGAAACATGGCTCTGCATCTGCTCTCTGAAGCAAGGCTGTCCCCAGGGGAGACTGGCTGACCAGAGCCCATGTCTCTAGAGTGTGTCAGGGCCTGACCAGGGGAGAAATACCACCCCACCAGTGCTCCACTGCACTAGCTGTCCTGGGCTATCCAAGGCTCGGGGCCACAAGGTACATGAAGACTACTGTCCAAACTCCCCACACCACCCAACGCCCTCACATCAGACACCATCACTGACCTTCAACAAAAATAATACCAGCAAACCAAAAGGCAAAATCATCATCATCACCACCACCACCATCATCATCATCACCATCATAAAACGTCTGAAGAGATAGAACCAGCATCAGTTCTGGCTCAGATAAGGCTGGAATTACAAGAGCTGGCTTTGAAATGGCTGTGATGAACATGGTAAGGGATCTAAGGACAAAGTAGATGCAGACAGAAGCTGATGTGCCAGCTGGTGGGACAAAAATCACTGCTGGAGCTTAGAAGCACCAGAGCGAGGCAGCAGACAGCCCCAGCCACCACTGCAGCGGCACAGACACGACACAGAAACCCACGGCAAGTCCCACACCAGGCTGAGATCTCACATAAACTGCACGCAGGAGGCTGCGCACACGCGCGTGTGCACACACCTGTGTGTATCGCCGCTTGTGCCCTCTGGTGGGAGGTCAGAGGAAAGGGCCACCTGGGGATCTGCACCTTCCTCACAATTTTGCTACTAACCTAAGATTTGGAAGCCTTCAAAAAGTATACTGGTGGGGCTGGGGATATGGTCTAGTGGTGAGAGAGCTTGCCTCGTATACATGAGGCCCTGGGTTCAATTCCCCAGCACCACATATACAGAAAACGGCCAGAAGTGGCGCTGTGGCTCAAGTGGCAGAGTGCTAGCCTTGAGTGGGAAGAAGCCAGGGACAGTGCTCAGGCCCTGAGTCCAAGGCCCAGGACTGGCCAAAAAAAAAAAAAAAGTATACTGGTGGGGCTGGGGATATGGCCTAGTGGCGAGAGAGCTTGCCTCGTATACATGAGGCCCTGGGTTCCATTCCCCAGCACCACATAAACAGAAAACGGCCAGAAGTGGCGCTGTGGCTCAAGTGGCAGAGTGCTAGCTTTGAGCAAAAAGGAAACCAGGGACAGTGCTCAGGCCCTGAGCCCAAGGCCCAGGACTGGCCAAAAAAAAAAAAAAAAAAAAAAAGTATACTGGTATTAGAACTAGGAAATTGAAAGGGAATACCAAAATTGAGAGACACAGGGTAAAAAAAAGAAAAGCAATACTTGCAAAACTGTTTGGTCTAAGTGTACTGAATACCTCATGGGGGGAAAAGGGAAAGGGGGAGGCGGGGGGGTATGAGGGACGAGGTAACAAACAGTACAAGTAATGTATCCAATGCCTAACATATGAAACTGTAACCTCTCTGTACATCAGTTTGATAATAAAAAATTTTTGAAAAAAAATAGTACACACAATCACAAAAGTCTCAGTATTTAGCATGTTTCTGAAAGAATAAAGCTAGCATGGCATGGACGCCTGGCCGTGCCAGCTACTCACACAGCCATTTGCAGTCAGTGGAGAGCTGGCCATGTCAGAGAAGCTGCCCAAACCCTCTCACGTTCATAGGTCATCTGAATCATTCTAATATGGGCATACATAGTATAAATCATGAATAGCTTCAGAATCTCTGAAGGAAAACCAACTAAGTGGGAAAACACTACAAAATTCCAAGTGCCTTGGGATTGACAGGGCCTTGATCAGTGCTGTGTAGGGGATCGAGTGCCACTTTATAAATGTGACCCTCACCCCACTCGGGATGAACCCCACGTCCACGTGACCCTCACCCCACTCAGGATGAAGCCCATCAGAACAAGCTGACTTCCAGTCTTGGGTTGGATCTATCAACAATCTACTGCGTTATAATCTCAGTAAGCAGATTCAGTTCCTCACTCTCCTATACCCAGGCTCTGCCCTTCTCAGCTCCTGTTTCTCCCAGGCTTTCACTTACCACAATGGCCTGCCAGATTCCTAACACAAGAAGAGGCAAATGCATGCTGCAAGAAACGTACCCAGGCCAGGACACTGGATTCTGCAGCTCGGTCTCCAGAAGCCTCAGGAGGCAGGACCATGAGCCCCTTGCCACCAAGAAGTGAGGTTAGTCAGCTATCTAAACCCAAATTGGCCTTTCCTTGGCCGTGCATGCACCTCACCATTGGCCCCCTCCTCAGGCAGGGAGAGCCCAAGCATGAGGTCCAAAAGACACAGCCTTCTACTGGTTGGCCCCTTGTCCACATCTCTTCCCCTGCAACCACACTGCTGTCTTACGCTGCCAAGCACTCTGAGTCTGTTCTGTTGTGTGGCCTCTGCTCACTGTTCTTACTGTCTGGGGTGTTCCACAGCAGTAAGGGGCACAGGGCTTCCTCCTCCACACCTGCTCCAGCCTCTGGACCAAAGTGAAGGTGGGAGTCCCACCCTGCTTGCTACCCTCCTCGCTCTGCACTGTCCTTACTGGACCATGCTGTCTTTTTCTGACTGCCATGACTATGTGATGGCTCAGTCCTTTCCTTGTTAGCCCCCACAGGCACACAAACACACCAGGCCATTAGCTCACGAGGACTTTCTACCCAGGGCCACCCATACTACCAATACCTAGAGGAGAGCAGGTAGGAAATTCGTGTTGGGTGAGAAAAACGAGGCCCTAGTTCAAATCCCAGTACTGCCCTGAGCCACAGCTATTGCAATAAAATTCTCCAGAAAAATGATACAGACCCAGGTGGCTTTGTAAGTCTATTCTGCAATGCTTTCAGAAAATAGTAAATACTCATGGGCTTGAGCATGTCTGGAGCTCAGGGAATGCCAAAGAACACGGTGGTGTATTTTATGAAGTAAAGGTAGACACCTTAAAAAAAAGTGTCTTCAGGGGCTGGGGATATAGCCTAGTGGCAAGAGTGCCTGCCTCGGATACACGAGGCCCTAGGTTCGATTCCCCAGCACCACATACACAGAAAACGGCCAGAAGCGGCGCTGTGGCTCAAGTGGCAGAGTGCTAGCCTTGAGCGGGAAGAAGCCAGGGACAGTGCTCAGGCCCTGAGTCCAAGGCCCAGGACTGGCCAAAAAAAAAAAAAAAAAAAAAAAAGTGTCTTCAAACACTTATCACAAATGTCAACTAAAGGGATTTGTTCTCTGGAAGTCTCAAGTTTACATAATTCCTGCTGTGACTGGAAAACCAAGACCTACACGCATGCACTCCTCATGTGAACACTGTAATCCGAGTTTCTTGTGCTGTTTCAATTTACCACGACTCAGCAGAAGCCACCACGGAGGGCTGGTGGCCCACAGAGAAGCCACTGCAGAGGGCTGGTCAGCCACAGAACAAGCGGGAGAAGGGCTCTTGCAGTAACAGCCCTTTCAGAACAATGAAAGGAAGCAAGTGAGGCCAGGATATGAAGAGTAAAGAAGAAAGAGAAAGGAGAAAAGGAGGTAAAGAGGCAATGAGAACCATCTAGTCAGTCAGGTGAAGCCTGGACAGGAAAGCTGAGAAGGGAGAACATGCCTTTGTTGGCTTCTTGCTACTTGCCACAGGCCCTGATCGAGTCCTGCCCTTGGATTAGATGTACCTGTCCTGGCTCGCAGATTTCTCACTTTTACCCTCAGTATGGAAATGGGATAAAATGTATGCAGTCAACATAGTACTTGCCTTCTGCAGGAACAGACTTGGCTAAATGGACATTTAACGAATCAGTGAAGAGCAGAGCATTATCTGCTAGATTCTATTTCAGAGCTATACTTCTTATTCTGAAGATCTGGAGATTCTTGGTGTGTTAGCAGTACTACTCAGCAGGCATTTCTGTTTCTTGAAGACTGAAATGTATCTTTTAATACTAGCATCCAGCACAGATTCATTTTAAACTAACAACAAAACACAAGCTGGGGGCTGGGAATATGCCCTAGTGGCAAGAGTGCTTGCCTCATATACATGAAGCCCTGGGTTCGATTCCTCAGCACCACATATACAGAAAATGGCCAGAAGTGGCGCTGTGGCTCAAGTGGTAGAGTGCTAGCCATGAACAAAAAGATGCTAAGGACAGTGCTCAGGCCCTGAGTCCAAGGCCCAGGCCTGGCAATAAAAAAAACAACACACACACACACAAAAAAAAAACACAAGCTGGTACCAGTGGCAAGGGTTGTCATTAGCCAGGCTCCAACAGCAAGTCACAGCCTGGAGTTCAGGCTCCACCACAGCCTCCAAGTCTAGGCTACTGGCTGCTCCTCAAAAGTCATGTTCATGTGTTCTGCACAACAAGGGACATAGCTAACAAGCTAAAAAGACAGCCTACAGAACGAGAGAATTTTTCCATCTATACATCAGACAAGGGGCTTATCCATAATCTGTATATGGCCAAAATATACAGAGCTCAACAAACTAAACCTTCTGGAGACCAGAAGATGGCGGCAAAGCAATCAGGAATCACCCTGGCTCTCTGATCAAACAGAGATTTAGGGTCCTAACACACACTTCACTTTAAGAGAACAACAACAAGGAAAATATAAACAGATAATCACAAAACCAAAAACTTATAGCTAACACACATAAGGATGGAAAACTGCAAAGCACTTTCTCCTTAGCCCCCATCCTGTACCCACAGCAAGGCAGCTGCAGAAGGGCCCTGCAGCTAAGTCAGGACCCCGACCAGGGCATACCAAGACACAGATCAGCAACCTGAGACCACTACAACCAGACAGACAACTTTCACAACACTGCCAGTCAGCTCAAAACCAGCATCAAGTACCCTTCAGGGGACCCCTCCTAAGGGAGACCTGTGCTTGGCCTGGACCCTGCCCAAGAAGGGACACCATACTTGAAGAAGGCAAAGAAGCTAGAGCCTTTCTTCTGCTCCTTTCGCTTTCTGTGGAAGACCACCAGGACAAAACTCTGACTCTTGAGTCAGAAAACCCCAACTACCAACAGGCACAGGACCAACACGGGCTGGATGCTGGGACACTACATTCCCTGCAGCCCTGGCTGATGGTGGAAAATCTCAATCAGCTAAAAGCAGGGGTGACTATCTCCTCACACTGCCCTAGGGGAACCCACCCCTCTGAAGCCCACCACAGAGAACTGAACCCAGCCTGCCTGCCTGGAGAGAAACAGACGCCACACTTGGACCCAATGAATGCCAGTTTGGGACTCAGGTGGGGACAATTTCCCTATCTTACCCTGTGGGAACTGACACCCCCCCCCCAAGACTCACCTGTCCCAGAGACCTGAATCTAGCCCCTCACCCAGGGAGACCTGAGCACACTTGTCTGAGACCCAAGGGAGCGCCAGTCGGGACTCAAGTAGGGACAATCTCTCTGCACACCTCCCTCCTCCCCCCTGTCCTGCTCCAAAGCCCACACCTGTCCCAGTTCAGGACTTGAGTGGGGACAACCTCCCCTTAATGCACAATAGGAATATGCCCCTCCTCCCCCAGTGCTCAAACGAGGTCCAGGTGCTGGACCGCTGCTCCCAGACCCAAATGTGTAAATCACAACAAGACTCTTGTGCACACAGTGTTAGGAGCTTATGTTGATCTGGTGGGGGTTGGCTGAGTCAGGCCTGGGCTCTGGCATAGGGTTATATTTTGAATGGTTTGGTAGGATACAAACAAACATGTTACTTCTCACCATGCCATTGCTCTTAGTGCTCAATAAGACTTTTATTTGGGTCTTTAAATAAATTGACGTCCCAGAGAATCCTCTCCCTATGACCAAACATGGCCAGTGATGTACATAACAGGGCCAGCACAATGGCCTGAACTGGCATACCAGTCCTCTACCTCATAGGAAAGCATGGCTCAGGGCCTGGCAACACGCTGCCAAAGAGAAGCAGGGCTCTGTGGCCTGCACTGCACTGCACTGCCTCGGTGCCGGAACAGGAAAAACTCTACACGGTGAGGACTGGAAAGACAAACCAAGGTCAGTGCAGGGAGGAGGGATGATGGAAGTGGTGGGCAGCGGCACCCTGGGACCCTACTGATTCTCTTGGTAAGGCCCCTGCTGGCCGGGTCTGCAACCACAGACTGATAGCTAGGCCTGCACAGACACTAATGATAAAACTCTCCTTAAAGAAAATGTAGACATTTCTCTTTCTTCCCAATGAGGGCCACACAGACCACTCACCCAGCAGCCACGACGGAGCCCGTGTCCTCACCACACAGACCACTCACCCAGCGGCCACCCCGGAGCCCGTGTCCTCACCACACAGACCACTCACCCAGCGGCCACCCCGGAGCCCGTGTCCTCACCACACAGACCACTCACCCAGCGGCCACCCCAGAGCCCGTGTCCTCACCACACAGACCACTCACCCAGCGGCCACCCCGGAGCCCGTGTCCTCACCACACAGACCACTCACCCAGCGGCCACCCCGGAGCCCGTGTCCTCACCACACAGACCACTCACCCAGCAGCCACCCCGGAGCCCGTGTCCTCACCACACAGACCACTCACCCAGCGGCCACCCCGGAGCCCGTGTCCTCACCACACAGACCACTCACCCAGCGGCCACGACGGAGCCCGTGTCCTCACCACACAGACCACTCACCCAGCGGCCACGACAGAGCCCGTGTCCTCACCACACAGACCACTCACCCAGCGGCCACGACGGGGCCAATGTCCTCACCACACAGACCACTCACCCAGCGGCCACGACAGAGCCCGTGTCCTCACCACACAGACCACTCACCCAGCAGCCACGACAGAGCCCGTGTCCTCACCACACAGACCACTCACCCAGCGGCCACGACAGAGCCCGTGTCCTCACCACACAGACCACTCACCCAGCGGCCACCCCGGAGCCCGTGTCCTCACCACACAGACCACTCACCCAGCAGCCACGACAGAGCCCGTGTCCTCACCACACAGACCACTCACCCAGCGGCCACCCCGGAGCCCGTGTCCTCACCACACAGACCACTCACCCAGCGGCCACGACAGAGCCCGTGTCCTCACCACACAGACCACTCACCCAGCAGCCACCCCGGAGCCCGTGTCCTCACCACACAGACCACTCACCCAGCAGCCACGACGGGGCCCGTGTCCTCACCACACAGACCACTCACCCAGCAGCCACCCCGGAGCCCGTGTCCTCACCACACAGACCACTCACCCAGCAGCCACGACAGAGCCCGTGTCCTCACCACACAGACCACTCACCCAGCAGCCACCCCGGAGCCCGTGTCCTCACCACACAGACCACTCACCCAGCAGCCACGACAGAGCCCGTGTCCTCACCACACAGACCACTCACCCAGCGGCCACCCCGGAGCCCGTGTCCTCACCACACAGACCACTCACCCAGCGGCCACCCCGGAGCCCGTGTCCTCACCACACAGACCACTCACCCAGCGGCCACCCCGGAGCCCGTGTCCTCACCACACAGACCACTCACCCAGCGGCCACCCCGGAGCCCGTGTCCTCACCACACAGACCACTCACCCAGCGGCCACCCCGGAGCCCGTGTCCTCACCACACAGACCACTCACCCAGCAGCCACGACAGAGCCCGTGTCCTCACCACACAGACCACTCACCCAGCGGCCACGACAGAGCCCGTGTCCTCACCACACAGACCACTCACCCAGCGGCCACGACAGAGCCCGTGTCCTCACCACACAGACCACTCACCCAGCGGCCACCCCAGAGCCCGTGTCCTCACCACACAGACCACTCACCCAGCAGCCACGACAGAGCCCGTGTCCTCACCACACAGACCACTCACCCAGCAGCCACGACAGAGCCCGTGTCCTCACCACACAGACCACTCACCCAGCGGCCACCCCGGAGCCCGTGTCCTCACCACACAGACCACTCACCCAGCGGCCACCCCGGAGCCCGTGTCCTCACCACACAGACCACTCACCCAGAGGCCACCCCGGAGCCCGTGTCCTCACCACACAGACCACTCACCCAGCGGCCACGACGGAGCCCGTGTCCTCACCACACAGACCACTCACCCAGCGGCCACGACAGAGCCCGTGTCCTCACCACACAGACCACTCACCCAGCGGCCACCACGGAGCCCGTGTCCTCACCACACAGACCACTCACCCAGCGGCCACCCCGGAGCCCGTGTCCTCACCACACAGACCACTCACCCAGCGGCCACGACAGAGCCCGTGTCCTCACCACACAGACCACTCACCCAGCGGCCACCCCGGAGCCCGTGTCCTCACCACACAGACCACTCACCCAGCGGCCACCCCGGAGCCCGTGTCCTCACCACACAGACCACTCACCCAGCGGCCACGACAGGGCCCGTGTCCTCACCACACAGACCACTCACCCAGCGGCCACGACAGAGCCCGTGTCCTCACCACACAGACCACTCACCCAGCGGCCACGACGGGGCCCGTGTCCTCACCACACAGACCACTCACCCAGCGGCCACCCCGGAGCCTGTGTCCTCACCACACAGACCACTCACCCAGCGGCCACCACGGGGCCCGTGTCCTCACCACACAGACCACTCACCCAGCGGCCACGACAGAGCCCGTGTCCTCACCACACAGACCACTCACCCAGCGGCCACGACAGAGCCCGTGTCCTCACCACACAGACCACTCACCCAGCGGCCACGACGGGGCCCGTGTCCTCACCACACAGACCACTCACCCAGCGGCCACCACGGGGCCCGTGTCCTCACCACACAGACCACTCACCCAGCGGCCACGACAGAGCCCGTGTCCTCACCACACAGACCACTCACCCAGCAGCCACGACGGGGCCCGTGTCCTCACCACACAGACCACTCACCCAGCGGCCACCCCGGAGCCCGTGTCCTCACCACACAGACCACTCACCCAGCGGCCACCCCGGAGCCCGTGTCCTCACCACACAGACCACTCACCCAGCAGCCACGACGGGGCCCGTGTCCTCACCACACAGACCACTCACCCAGCGGCCACGACGGAGCCCGTGTCCTCACCACACAGACCACTCACCCAGCGGCCACGACAGAGCCCGTGTCCTCACCACACAGACCACTCACCCAGCGGCCACGACGGGGCCCGTGTCCTCACCACACAGACCACTCACCCAGCGGCCACCACGGGGCCCGTGTCCTCACCACACAGACCACTCACCCAGCGGCCACCCCGGAGCCAATGTCCACCTCATACAGACCACTCACCCAGGGGCTACCATGGTGCCCCTGTGTATACCACATAGGTCACTTACCTGGGGAGTTGAGGGATTGAAGGCCACCGTGGTGACAGTGTCTGAGTGTCCTGGCAGCCGGTGGGAAAAGGTGCTTAAGCCCATTTCATAGACGTAAGCCTAGGAGACAGGAGGGCAGGGTCTGGGCTGGCCTGTATGTCCAACTGACAACCACAGGAAGGAGTAAGCTTTGTGTCCAACCTTTCCCAACAGAGTGGGAAGGTGAGTAGTGGCCCCTCCTGAGTCTCTGCCTGGAACTCGTGGTAGAGCTGCGTGTGTGGCACTTGGCTTCCATGAGTCAGCCTGGGGCTGAGCAACTAAAGAAGACGTTTCCTAGGGCTCATAGTTTAAAGGTTTCCTAGTGGAGTCAGTCCATGCCCCGTGTGAGTGTGTGCACATCAGTGCTCCCTCCACTCTGCCTCGGGACTCATCCTGAGGTGGCCTAAGGGATGAACTGGCCAGCACACGGCCATGCATGTCACATGCTTTCTCCAGGTCCTCTGGTGGTCCTTGTGCCACTGGCAGTGGGGAGAACGCGGAGGTGGTTCCTGCGCACTGGAAGTCATCTCAACACCAGAGCACCCACCCTTTTGACCTGATCTTCTCAGTGACTGTCAGCTGGGCTAGGGATGGGACTCAGTCACTGGCATGACTATTTCATTCCAAGAGACAGTGGTTCCCTAAGGGCCAACTGGCCCACGGTCACAGGTGCACCTGGCATTTTATCAATTGGTGTTATCTTGTAATTCAAACACAGCATGGCATGGAACACAACACCCCACACAGTGCACACCAGTGTTTGTGAGGTGGTTACTAAATTCATGAATGAATGAATGATTCATGTATACCATGTCATTAAGGACAGCAGAGCCGCTCATGTTCATCTGTTACTGTTTCTACAATATCCTGGCTGTATAAACTCTGGCCAGCAGTGAAGCCTGAGATTCTTATCCTCGCATGCAAAGGCCCCAGAGAGTCCATAGGGGAACTCATCTGGAATTCCCAGACGTAAGAACTAGCAAGCACACGCACATGTCTGTCCTCCGCACCACAGGCCACAAACCGTCCGCAGGGACTGAAAGCCAGGCCACACGGGTAGCCACAGTGTGGATGTCCATCAAAACAGCGTTCACACCTGTGAGGACAGTAAGAAAGGTCTGGGTAGAAGATCTCTAACACCCTAACACAAACTAGAGGGCGGGAATAAACAAGGCGCAGGCTAACAGTGACAAACTTCTTACTGATAGCGTGGGGGCCTTGCACATGCTAGCTAGCAAGTGCTCTGCCACTGTGCTGCATCCTGAAAACATGTCTGAGAACTGTTAAGTGCATTGTAAACAGCTAAAGAGAGTTCTTGAAACTATTCTATCAAGGAGGTTAAGGGTCACAATCATAAAGTGCAATATAGATTCATGTTAGTAACTATGTTGCACTTTATTTTGAAAAGGTCATAAACTCATGCAATCTTATTTGGAGAATCTCCATCTCCTCTTCAGAGTAACCAGTACTTTCAACAGAGAAGTCCACAAAGTCAGCAGCACAGCACAGGCCTGAAGCAGGCAGGGCCCTGGGGGAGGGAAGAGGGGGAATTGTGGGGGACAGGGTTAACAGGACAGGACAAGCCCCCCACTCTGTGCTGTATGCAGCCAGCTCACCTCAGGGTCCGCAAGTCCCACAGTCTGATCCCATCACCGACGGCCGTGGTCAGGAAAAGATTGTATGCCTGAGACTGCTGGGTGGTAAATGATGACCCCTGTAATTGTGAGGGAAAGACTGGCATTAGCAGCACTGCCTTAACCATACATAACAATAGCTGCACCACATAGGAAATTAACCCCAACTGTTTCTTACATGCAACAATTTCGGGGTCAGACTCCATTATGCTGATGCTCGACTCTAAGTATTGTGGCAACCCTTCATGGTCATGAGCATGTGGCAGCACCCTCAAGGACACACCAGGTAGAGATGTTGCAGCCATCCCTGTCTGAGAAGGTGCCTCAGCCAGGCCACCTCTAGCAATGCAACTCAACAGACCATCTAGAACCCCTGAGGCTGGATGGGCCCCTCGATTACTAAGGTGTGTTTCCTCTATGTGTAGTGCCCCTGGAGTCAGAAGACTAGAAAACTGTCAACAGTAGCATGTACTATGAAGTAATAAGCCACACTTGACACATTACATGAGATATGGCCTTGCTAAACACTCAACGTCCAAGTCAGTCACTTGTCTGCTGGTTATGAAACCCCAGGACCCACTGGGCAGAGTCTGTAGGGAGACCCTTGCAAGCTACCTGAGGTGAAGGCCCTTCTGGAAGAACAGTGGTCAGCCCGAACATTCCTGCATGGAAGTGAGTACCAGGACCGTGCTGTTTGGCCCAGAATGCCATGTAAATTATGTGGCTCATAATGACAGATCTTTCTTCCCTGTCAAAATTATCTCAACAAGGTGTGGTGGTGCAGGCCTGCAATACCAGCCCTCAATGGGCTCAAACAGGGAGAGGGAGAGTCTGAAGCCAGTCTAGGCTACAAAGGGATACAAGAGGAGACCTTGTTTCCAAAAACGTAACATATCTGTACTTAGGTATATCTATATCACGCTTTGTCTCATATAAGGAATATAGGCCCCCCAAAAGATGACCTCCCCCCAAAATATGAATGACATGGTAAAACAACTAAGAACCAGTGAGACGGTGAAGGGACAAGTGACAAGGAGTGAATAAGTTAGAAGTATTTTACACACTTGCATGAAATAAAATAATGAGAGGAAAGTAAGAAAGTAATAAAAGATTTTTTAATCCCAAAGCTCATTTTCACTCTTACAAAAACATCATAATGAAACCTTTTTGTATAATATATACTAATAAAAATGAGTGTATAATATACACTAATAAAAATAAGGAAAAGCAAAAGAGTAAAAATAGTAACAAAGTATATTCCTAAGCATTTATACTTAAATACACCTAAAAGTGACTCTTTGCTTATAAACAAGAACAAATGCTTCTGTTAGTTCAGCAAAAACAACCAGCTAGCACACACTGAGGCTGTGCTCTGCCACACAGCACTCCAAAGCCCACATCAGCAATTCTTTCTCTTAACAAACATACAAGCCATGTAATACCCATTTATAGGCAAGGGCCCTGACCACTGTGGGCCTCACTTGACCACACTCCAGGAGCAAGTCCCAGGTTAGAACGGCTTGATGACTGAAGGCAGACACAGAATCACAGTGCCAGGCCAGCCCTGGGGAAAGGTCACAGAGACCCCATTTTTTTTTTCAACCAATGAAGATAGTGTCACATATCTGTTATCTAGCTTCATGAGAGATACAAATACCAGGACTACAGTTCACTCCAGCCTAGGCAAAGAACACAAGACTATTTCAAAATGACTAAAGAAAAAAAGGTTAAGTGTGTGGCTCAGAGAGTAGAGTGCCTCCTTAGCAAGCATGACATGGATCATACTCCAAAATAGACCATGTCATAGCCCATACAAAGAACCTCAGCAAATACAAAAGTATTGACGTCATCCCATGTATTATATATGACCACAGTGGAATAAAGGTAACCCTCAATAACAACGGTTACCAAAGAGGCTATACATACTCTTGGAGACTAAACCCCACACTGCTATCCAACACTTGGGCCACAGACCAAATTAAAGATGAAATTAACGAATTCATAAGCCACAATGACAATGGAAATACATCACAAAGAAACCTATGGGACACAGCTAAGGCAGTACTGAGGGGCAAGATCATCGTCCTCAGCACTCACATTAAAAGAATGAAAACAGAGCAGGTGAATAACCTCACGATGACACTGAAATAACTGGAGAAACAAGAAATGATCAAACCTAAAATGACTAGGGGGAGAGAGATCACAAAGATTAAAGAAGAGATAAATCTGATTGAAAATAGAAAGACCATTCAACAAATAAATAAGACTAAAAGCTGGTTCTTTGAGAAAATAAATAAAATTGACAGACCCCTCGCAAGACTTACAAAAAAAAAAAAAGAGAAAAGACTCATATATGTAAAATCAGGGACTCCACCAGAAAAATAACAAGTACACACGATATTCAAACAATCATAAGGAACTATTTCCAGAACCTCTACTCACTAAAAAACAATAATTTCACAGAAATGGATCAATTCTTAGAGAAGTATAAACTGCCCAAACTGAACCAAGAAGAAATAAATCAACTAAATAAACTAATAACTTACAGAGAGATATGGGGGTAATCAAGAACCTCCCAACAAAAAAAAGCCCAGGCCCAGATGGATTCACCAACCAATTCTATAAAACCTTTAGTGAGGAGCTAATACCAATACTCCTCAACTCTTCCGTGAAATAGAAACAGAGGGAGAAATCACAAACTCATTCTATGAAGCTAATATCATACTCATTCCCAAACCAGGCAAAGACCCAACAAAAAAAGAGAACTACAGACCAATATCACTAATGAACACAGATGCAAAGCTCCTCAATAAAATATTAGCTAACAGGATCCAGAAACTGATCAAGAAAATTATACATCATGACCAAGTAGGCTTCATCCCACAGTCACAGGATGGTTCAACATCCGTAAATCAATCAATGTAATTCACCACATCAACAGAACTAAAATCAAGAATCACATTGTTATCTCAGTCGATGCCCAAAAAGCCTTTGACAAAATACAACACCCATACTTATTAAAAGCTCTTGAGAGAACAGGAATAGATGGAACATTCCTCAAAACAATAAAAGCCATATACAGCAGACCAACTGCTAACATCATATTAAATGGAGAGAAACTTAAATCATTCCCCCTAAACTCAGGAACAAGACAAGGATGCCCACTCTCCCCACTTCTTTTCAACATAGTGCTGGAATCCCTAGCTATAGCAATAAGGCAAGAGGAGGACATCAAAGGGATCCACATCGGCAAGGAAGAAATCAAGCTATCCCTATTCGCAGACGACATGATCTTATCTGAAAGACCCAAAAAACTCAGTTCCCAAACTCCTACACCTAATAAACCATTTTGGCAAAGTAGCAGGATACAAAATCAATCCACAAAAGTCAGCAGCTTTTCTGTACACCAGCAGTGTACAAGCAGAAAAGGAAATTATGGAAACAATTCCACTTACAGTAGCCAAAAAAAAAAAAAAGTACCTAGGTATCAACCTAACCAAGGACATGACTGACCTATTTAATGAGAACTATAAAAATCTAAAAAGGGAAATCAAAGAAGACACAAGGAGATGGAAAAACCTCCCATGCTCATGGGTAGGCAGAACCAATATAGTGAAAATGGCCATATTGCCCAAATTGTTATACAAATTCAATGCAATCCCTATCAAAATCCCAGTCACATTCTTCACTGAAATAGAGAAAGCAATCCATAAATTCATATGGAACAGCAAAAGACCTAGAATAGCCAAAGCAATTCTAAGCAACAAAAGCAATGCAGGAGGTATCATAATACCAGACTTCAAGCTCTACTATAGGGCCATCATAACAAAAACAGCCTGGTATTGGTATAAAAACAGACCAGGAGACCAATGGATCAGAATTGAAGACCCAGAAATAAAACCGCACTCTTACAGTCAGCTGATATTCGACAAAGGAACTGAAGACATACAATGGAATAAACATAGCCTCTTCAACTACTGGTGCTGGGAGAACTGGGCAGCCATACGCAGAAAACTCAAAGTAGACCCAAGCCGATCACCATGCACCAAGATCAACTCAAAATGGATCATGGCCCTCAATATCAGACCTGAATCCTTGAAATTACTGAAGGACAGAGTAGGAAAGATGCTAGAACTTACAGGCACAGGGAGGAACTTCCTGAATATAGTCCCAGGGGCACAACAAATAGGGGAGAGACTCGACAAATGGGACTACTACAAATTAAAAAGTTTCTGCACAGCTAAGGACATAGCCACCAAAATAGAAAGACAGCCAACCATATGGGAAAGGATATTTACCAGCACAGCAACAGATAAGGCCTAATATCTGTCATCTACAGAGAACTCAAAAAACTAAGCCCCTCCAAGCCCAATAAACCAATTAGGAAATGGGCAAAGGAGATAAAGAGAGACTTCACAAGAGAAGAAATAAAAATGGCAAAGAAACACATGAGGAAATGTTCAACATCCCTGGTAGTAAAGGAAATGCAAATAAAAACAACCCTGAGATACCACTTTACTCCAGTTAGAATGGCCTATACTCTGAACTCAGGCAACAACAAATGCTGGAGGAGGTGTGGGGAAAGAAGAACCCTTCTCCATTGTTGGTGGGAGTACAAATTAGTACAACCACTTTGGAGAACAGTATGGAAGTTTCTCAAAAAGCTCAATATAGACCTACCCTATGACCCAGCCATACCACTCCTAGGCATCTATCCTGAACAACAGGTACCAAGATACCAAAAAGACATTTGTACTTCCATGTTTATCGCGGCACAATTCACAATAGCCAAAATATGGAAACAACCCAGATGCCCCTCCACAGATGAATGGATCCAAAAAATATGGCACCTATACACAATGGAATACTACATAGCGATTAGGAATGGTGAAATATTGTTATTCGCAGGGAAATGGTCAGAACTCGAACAAACAATGTTGAGCGAGACAAGCCTAGAACACAGAAAACAAAGGGGCATGATCTCCCTGATATATGACTGTTAAGATGGGGTGACGGAGAGACAGTAGAGACCAGGTCTGTGAAACCAAAAACTGCTTGTCAAATGGTATTTCCCACAGGATTGGGTCAGCGACCCAACATTATGTAACTAAAACCAAACAACTACTCAACATATAAAGGTCAAAAATTGACCTCTCAGTGGAATACAACAGCTCAAAAGCTATGTATGTACGTTCTTATAAGACTACTGTCGACATATTGTCTAATGTCGACATTACATTTAAAGTCCTAGGCGAATTTTCTTTGGCGTAGGCCACGTGGCTACTGTATATGTTCTTGGTACATTGGGTATTGTATATATGTCTGCCTGACCTAGGGAAGGGAAAGAAAAACAGGGTGTAAGATATCACAAGAAATGTACACACTGCCCTACTATGTAACTGTACCCTTTATGCACAACACCTTATCAAAAAATTTTTGTTTAATTAATAAATACATTTTTTAAAAAAAGAAATTTCAAAAACAAACATCTGAAATTCCCATGCATGCACTATACAACTCAGCTGATGGGGAAAGTGCAGTCAGTCCCACATGATAGTTGTGCTTAAGTCATTGTGTGATCTGCTGTGTTACCCTGCCCTTAATTTTGTGAAAATATGCCTCCCACAAAGCCCACAGTGCCTAACAAGCAAGGTAAACATTACAGTAACCCTCCCAACCTCTAAAGGCATGTAATGTGATAAAGTAAAACATATAGATTGTTGAAAGTCAGCATGCCTTTAGCAGAAGTTGGGTGACATGGGGAAAATGAACCAAGACCCACAGTCCGGTGCCACACACTGTGAACCCTGGCTTTCCTCAATGGCAGCCTTCTTGGAGCCATGTCACATGGATACAAAAGGCCTATGGCAAAATATTAAAATGTTTTCAACATTCTCTGTATAATAGCTTCTAACATCCATATGGTATCTAGTACTTAAAAAAAACAACTCTTCCTCGGATTCCCTTCTCTCCTCCTTCCCTTCCTCTATAATTCATGCTCAGTACTGGCATAGGACCCCCGGCCTCACAGCTGAACACATAACCCACTACTGGGCTGTGCTTGTGCCACATTCCATGACTGAACCCTTGGTTCCAACTAGCAAACACAGGTTGAGTCCATCCCAGGTTCCAAGCACAGGATGGGACCACGACAGCTGAGACCACAAATCTTGGAGATGAATGCCTGAGCATTCATGCATCAGACCCACCCCCTTGACTTTCTGCATCAAGACAGCAGTTATCAACGTCTTTTGAGCTGCACTTGAACTGAAAGAAAATAATGCCTAAAAAATAAGACCGAGTTAGATTAACCATTACTTCATAAGTTAGGAATCATTTGTGGAATCCATTTGAAAGCCCAGAAATACAAGAAGTCTAAATCAGTCTTAACCCAAATTCAATGCCTTACTGAGCAGCAGCACAGGCTGCCAACCTCACAAAGCAGCCACGCTGACTCTTCTTCCTCACTGTCCTCCCTAGGAGCCTAAAACAAAGCTTATACAGACCACAGACCTCACTGGCATGTGCCTTGCTTTTGAAATCTGCTACTTTAAGCCCTATAAAGAAGTTACAAAATTCTTCAAAGGGATGCCTTCGTTCATCTGGTGACCTACTGCAAAGTGTTTAAAAAGTGTTTGTTCTGTTTTTATTCAGTAAGATTCTGTACAAATAAAGGAAGGTGCAGAAAAGGAATATTCTTTTCCTTAACAAAACTCTCCATGTGGATTGTTTCCCCTGGTGTTTTTTTGTTTGTTTGTTTTTGTTTTTTGTTTTTTGTTTTTTTTTGGCCAGTCCTGAGGCTTGGACTCAGGGCCTGAGCACTGTCCCTGGCTTCTTTTTTGCTCAAGGCTAGCACTCTGCCACTTGAGCCACAGCGCCACTTCTGGCCATTTTCTGTATATGTGGTGCTGAGGAATCGAACCCAGGGCCTCATGTATATGAGGCAGGCACTCTTGCCACTAGGCCATATCCCCAGCCCCTCCCCTGGTGTTATTCAACCAGAAAGGTGTCTCCTATTGTGAATGGAAACACTGTGATAATGAATGCCGGGGCAAAGGTAAAGTGCCGGGGTAAGAAGACAGTCTGGGCCCTGAAAGGCTATGGATGCCCACACACCAACAACCCCACCACTGCCACCTCTGTGGATCTGTGGCTCATCTGAGCCACCTAAACTGATCCCATAGGCCTCGTCCTCCTGGGAACAGAGCCTCTGACCCCAGAGCCTTGCCCACAGAACCTCTCAACAGTCTTCCTCAGACACCAACACCACCAGCTTCCCCTCTCTAGAAAAGACACCTCACTGGAATCTGTCTCTCTGGGGTGTGGTTCGACACCCAACGTCTGCTCTTGCCCATGTCAGACCACAGCTGCTCTGTTAAGCAGAAAGTACCAGTGGGACTGGACATGGATTAAATTGTGGACAAGTCTCACAAGTCAGTATTCATTGTTTTTGTTTTTTTTTTTTGGCCAGTCCTGGGCCTTGGACTCAGGGCCTGAGCACTGTCCCTGGCTTCTTCCTGCTCAAGGCTAGCACTCTGCCACTTGAGCCACAGCGCCGCTTCTGGCCGTTTTCTGTATATGTGGTGCTGGGGAATCGAACCGAGGGCCTCGTGTATCCGAGGCAGGCACTCTTGCCACTAGGCTATATCCCCAGCCCAACAAGTCAGTATTCATTGAACACAATGATAGCCTCGAGTCCTCTCACTGAATTCAGAAGGTTTTATAAGTCAAACACTTAAGTTAACAAGCCTTACAAACAACGATCATAGTTCAAAGCAGGCATGGTGACATACACCTATAATCCCAACCCTAAGGAGACTGAGTCAAGAGGATTAAGACTTCTAGGTCAGTCTAAGTAAGTTATATAGCAAGATTCTGTCTAGAGCAAACTACCAAAATCATAGCTGGCGAGCATGACATGTGTGCACAGAGTATATTTCAAGTGTGTGGAGGGTATTACATGAGTGTACGGGGCACATTCTATATATAGAATAAATTTCATGTATGTACGCAGTGTGTGGAATGCATTGCATGTGTGCGGGGCATGTTACGTGTGTGTGGAGGACATATCATGCGTGTGGAGTGCATCACACGTGTGTGGAGTACATTATATGCATGTATAGAGGACATTATATGTGTGCCTAAAGTACCTTATATGCATGTATGGAAATATCACAGTGAGACTCCTTTGCACAATTAATACACACTAACAAAAGCTTTAGTGGGAAAAAAAACACTTTTGTTTTACAAACCTTAGATGTTCTTTCAGATAACAGAACCTCTTGAAGACTTAGGCTGTGAGAGCCTCTCTTCCCAGCCTTCTACCCACACCCATTGACATCTTCAAATCACCTCTGTCAGAGCAGTGAGCTGTATCCCTGGAGAAACTGCTGGCCCAGCAACTGCCTCACACAGTGCACCCGTATGACACGTGGCCATGTGACAGGAGCCCTTCATACAACTGTGAGTGATAACATACCGCTAGGACAGACTGAAAGCGGGCCCAGGATGGGAATCTGCCTTGTTCTCATAACTCCACATTGCTCCCACGGCCCACTGACCACCCTTCCTGGGAACCCCTCTCGAAAATCTCTCCTCGAGTTATTCTCAGTAAAACTTTGCCTCCAATCTTGTCTGAAAGTGCACTGCCTGCCACAGCTGCAAGGACATTATACAGTCTGCTACAGCTACCAAGGTATTCAAAGAAGATCTCATCTTCGGATGCATGAAACTCTAGCCGCCACCACCCCTGCCCGCCCCTTGGCTCTCTGGCCCTGCTTGGTGTTCCATGGAGTCCCTCTGCAGCCATGATAAAGCCTGCTATGGTCTGCTGAGGTCTCTGCCTTCTTTCTCTCCTTTCATCTGCTTGGTGTCTCCTAATACCCATGACTCAGCTTAACATCCCACAAGATAGCCAAAGATCAAAGTACAAAACTTTGCATATACTAATGTGAATTCATGTGGCCAAACATCAAGGTTTAAGGGTATTATCGAGGACAATAAAAATTAACATTGAAGTTCATAGCAATTATGAATTTTATCATAATATATTTGTCACTGTTAAACACTTTAAGCTCAAAATGTAACCACTGATACACAGCCCACACACTTACTTTGTTTTGACAAATTTGATGGATGGGCCGGGAGTGGGCTTCTGTTATCACCGCAGCACTGCAGCCCACATTGAGGTCGAAAACTTCCAAAGTCCTGTCTCTACCGGCTGTCAGCACCAAGTCTGCAGCAATCCAATTAGGGGCTATGCTCACAGGTATGTTCTGGGTCACAGAGTTTCGTCTACTTTACACATAAAACTTACTGGGACATTTTGAGACTCAGAAATACATTATCAGGGAAGAATTCTGATGTTCCACCAAAAAAGGAGGGCTGCCCAGGGCAAGGGAGATGATGGTGCGGGTGGGCTGAGGGGCCACAGGAAGACAAGAGAAGATGGTGAAGGATGTCTTAAGGTGGCCAATCAGGTGTTCTACTCCTAGATATATGGACTGTGAGTGACCCATTGACCAGCAGGTGAAATACAGGTAGCCTGAGCTACGATCAGACAACTAAGCCAAGCCCAACTGCCAAGGTCCATCGTGAGACACACCATTAGGCAAATTTTATTAACTGCTACTGCTAGGATTTCTGCCTGTCCACAGAGATGGCGTAACTTCACGTAATCCAGGGATGCCCACAGCATGGGTGGTGATTAAGAAAATGTGCTAAATTCCTAGGCACTGTTTAGTGAAGTGCAGCCCAAAAATGTCTGTCAGACAGCCCTGCTGCGTGTCATAACAAGCCCTTAGGTTTCCTTCCTTGGGAACATTTTTCACAACTGAAATTATTTCATGTGTGATTGCTGTAATGAGCTCCATGGAAAGAATGATCCATGACTCCTGACACCAGCATAGTCACAGCACCTGGAGCTTCTCAGGGCCTTGGTGAGAGGAAAAGGCCAAGTGTGAGACACAGGGGAAGACTGGAGAAAGGATACAAGAGTAAAAGTCGTTCACTGCTGACAAGGTGGTCACATTTGCTGAGCCTGTCATGGAGCGGCAGAACACGGCCTTGCACCAGCTCTTCGGTTTATACCTGGAAGGAAAAATGAAGGCCATCAGTTTTGCTGCTTCTGACTGTAGCTAAACATCCCACCTCCTATAAGAAAATAAAAATGCAAAAAGGGCTTCACATCACTTAGCAAGTTATATTTTATAATACTGCTCTAGTAGATAACCAACCAGCTATATAGGACCTGTATTTTCATTAACATCTCAGTCCTACTTCTAAAGGGTAACCTAAGTATGTTTATTAAGTGTCTATATGGTCTTAAGTCCTATAAATAATCTCCTAAAGGAGAGTCAGCAGGAAGCAGTGGAGTAAGATGGACCAGACTAGCGGGGGCACAGCAAGGGAAGGGGAGGCAACAATCATGGCAAAGAGACAAATGTGTGCAGTGTGGCAGCTGGGGAGGAAGGAGAACAAAGACCACCATGAGGTGCTTGGCTCTGTGCACAGGGCAGGGACATGTGTGTGCTGCTAAACCTTCGATCAGAACTCAGCACTGGGAAGACCGAAGGAAAGCAGAACAACCTGCCTTTTCATCTCATCTCTGTGAGAGTCAAGGTGAATCTTCAGTAGCCGGAGATCAGGGCCAGATGCTACCAGCATGAAAGTGTCCATGTAGTAGAACTGCGCAGACGGGACTGGCTTAGGAAACATGTCTCTGCCCTGGAAGAAGAACGGCCATTACTGCTCTGCAACAAGCCTGCAGACCAGGGTTCCTGCCTGCCCCAGGTGGAAAACCCTTTGTTAGGGGGCCAGGAGTTTGGCCTAGTAGTAGTTTGCTTGCCTAGCATGCATGAAGCCCTGGGGTTGATTCCTCAGTACTATATAAACAGGAAAGGCTGGAAGTGATGCTGTGGCTCAAATATTAAAGTGCTAGCCTTGAGCAAAAGAAGCTTAGGGACAGTGCCCAGGTCCTGAATTCAAGCCGTAGGACTGGCAAAAAAAAGAAAAGAAAACCCTTTGTTAGAACTGATAGTATTGTTTTGGCTCACTAAAATGGAAAGGAGTTACATGGTTACATTTAACTGTAATCTGCCACCTATAAACACCAACATGAAAAGAAAGCTGAAATTCTGAAGAAAATAACATATTAAATGCATGGGTTTTTATTAGGATTGAAATTTAAAATGTACTTTGAAGCATAGGTCTGGTGTCTACTGTCACCCTTCCATGCTATGCATGCACACATGCATGCATGTGAGTGCATGACAAACTGCCCAGTTCATGAGCACGTTCCACTGCTCTGAAGCAAGCGCCCCCTTAAGTCCTTCCTAGTCTCCTGGTGAAGGCTGGAAGGGACCTGAGGAGGTGCTCACGGGAAAGCATGACCACAGATCAAGACCACTGAGCTGCTGGCCCAGTATCACTGCCCACCCCAGAGGCAACTATACCCCAGTACCAAAAGCAGTACGAGCTCCGCCCTGCAGGCTGACCACACCCGCAGGGTCCGATCCTGGGCTGTGGAGAGCAGCCACCTCCTGTCCTGGCTCCAGCAGACAGTGCTCACTGCTCCATTGTGACCTGAGGACAGAGGCAAGAGGGAAGAGTCCAGAGGGTTGCCTGGAGGCACCCTTCCAGGACACATAAGCTGCCTCCGCAAGGAGAAGGCCAGCATCACTGTCCAAAAAAGGGAGACAGCCCTTACTGTGGTGTCACATGACACCTATCTATCTGGGAGTCAGAGGACACCTCAAGTTAAAGCTCAGCAACACAAGTCCTAAGGCAGAATTTTCTAAACCCTCCTATTCTTAAATGAAGTCCAAATCCATACACACCCACACACCGGTGATTATGAGTGTTTAAGAAAGCACTATAAAAATACTGTGATGTAAAAAAGAGGACTTTGTGACCATTGTTATGTATGTTAGTAGGGAAGAAAATGCCAAAGTGCTTCACTGTGCACACGCAGAGCCGACCACCTGTGGTACACACTAAGGAGTGCCGTGTGGCAACGGCGAGGGGCAGCTTGAATCACAGTTCCTGCAGAAGCACACACCTCCAGAGCTGGGCTGTAGGCACCCATGGAAGGACCCCTGGCAGTCAGTGTATTCGGGTGCCACCAAAGCTTTGTGATCTGACCTCACTCTCTCCACACCCAGGACTGGTTGGGGACCCTCTGCCTCTGGGTTCCTGACCTGACCTGACTCCTCAGAGCCTGTCAGAAAGGGCTCAGGCAAGGGAGTCATGAGAGCCAGTCACTTCAGGCGAGTGCCATCTGACTGCCCTGAGAAGCAGAGAAGCGGAGAAGGCTGGAGTACAGACTGCCTGGAGGAGAGGACCACAGCACAGACTGGGAGCACAGACTGCCTGGAAGAGTAGTCTCTGCAAGCTGGTCCTGGAGGGCCAGGTAGATGGAAGCAGAGCCTAGAGGGAGCTCGGTGGTGAGCAGGCACCCCCAGGGTAGCCCACCGTGACTGTGACTCACACCACCCACCTCTGTACACTTGTACCAAAAACATACTGCAAGGAGCCAGACTCAGGAAATCCAGCCAAGCCTTTGCTTCAGGTGAGCTCCAGACACAAATTACATACTTCCACAGAGCATACTGAATTGCTAGCCCCCATATTTTATTGGCAAGAACGCCACCAAAATAAAAATGGAACCTATGACATCAATCAAACACAGTAAAAATTTGCTGAGCAGAAAAGCAGATGAAATAGCTTTGCTGCCCTCTTGTGTTAAGTTCTGGTAGTATTAAGATACACTCCTCACTGCTGCTGGTGGGGAAGCAGCCCTGGTGGCTGGTGACAGAGAGCCCTGATGGCTGCAGGGGAGGGACCACATCTGCCGACAGGCCACTGAGCTTCTGCTCCCAGGGAGCAGTCCTGGCCCCGCACCTGTGGTACCACTCCAACATCTGACTTCCAAGTCACTTTCCTACCTCCTGTGCAGCTCACCTCCCTCCAATACCAAAGAAGGGTGTTCAGACCACCCCAGTCACAGGTGCCATAGCCAGCCGGCATCACAAAGAGAGGAGGGAGGGAGGTTACTGCAGAGAAAAACGCCTGAGTCTGGAGGAGGCCTCTGATCACCCATCCATCCGTGGCAGAGGCATCACTACCAACCCACAAGAGACTTGATCATGAGAACAAGTGCATGTGCTGGCAAGGTAGAATTGGGAGGCTCCCACTGTTCCACTCTCTAGTGAGGTGCTGTGACACCAATCATGTCCAAACTTGAGCTCCATGGCTGCTAAACAGGGGAACACACAAAGTGAGATTGCATTACCATGACAACAGAGTAGGCTCCCAAACAAAAATGGAGAAAGTGCCCTAAAGACAAGTTTAAGCCCCCACTCTGCTCCTTGATTCAGGGGCAGCCCTTTTCCAATATAAGATGCATGCATAAGCCTGCACTCTGTAAATGGCCATTTGTGTAACATCAGCAAGAGTCACATGCCCAGAGTCACATGCCCCCCACCTGTGAGGTGACTGGTAAGCACTAAGGAACCACAGACTGCAGGGAGGTTCAAGGCCAGAGGCCAGGTGAGATGAGGAAGACAGGGACTCAGACAGGGCTAAGGCGGCTCCTGGTTATGAGGGGAAGGCACTCTGCCACGGACCATCTCAGAGGAGAGACCAAAGCTCCTCTGAGAGCTTTCAGGGGAGGCAGGCAGCCAGGCTCTGCCTAGCAGGGGCCACCTGGACACTACAGGGAGCCTGAGATAGACTCCACAGCTCAGGCTGAGCCCAAACCCAGACAGGTGGGCAGCTGCGCAGCACTGCTTCCCGGCTTGATCCCGCTCCTGACATCATACTTCCCAACCCTCATGCTGGCCAGGCAGAGCGTATAAAGCAGATAACCTACAAAAGGACCTTTCTCTTTGTGTTCAGTAAAATATCTATGAGCCATAGGTACTATTCAGAAGCTAATGAGGTGCTGTCATATTATTTTCATTTAGAACTGAGAACTCCATGTGTCAGAGTTATATTATAAGCTAGGTCCTTAACATTGTTGCTCACATCTCAACTCTACCTTCTTAAAAATGATTCATCTTGTTACACTTATAAACATGTCTGTTGCCAACCCTACTATATTTCAAAATAATTTTCAATTACATCTTTTGTTTAAGTTAATTAAACATATTTGTCTTCCTTTATCACCAAAACCCACAAACATTGTGGCTCTTGCTGAAAAAGCAGCTGTAATTTTTGTCTCACGGACAGTATGCACTCTGTGGGCATGGATCTGTTGTGTGGGACTGGGCCTGGTGAAATGTGGTTCATTCTTCCATCATTCCACTCCCCCAGCCAAGCCTCAGCCAAACCCCATGTCTACAAGGAGACCAGAGTGCAATCGTCAGCTGACACAATTACCAACAAAGCCATCCTTAAGATTAAGACACATTTTACCTGACAGCGCAGCTGGGGTTCCCTTAAGGCTGGCATCAAAGACCAGGGAAAGATGGTTGGCTAAGGCACAGGCCAACCGCTGTCCGTCTCCTGTTTGAAAACAAAAACACTTCCTATGAAATCCCAGGGCATGGAAATCCCACTGGTAAGTTAACAGATACGTTGCAGTGCTTTTAGGAAACCTAATGTTCATTTTTTCAGGGAGTGAAAAATCAGAAATGGCAAGTGGCAAGACTCGCCCGTCCCTTTACAGACCCCCCCCTCCTGCACGGCAGGCTCATGGGGGACCGGGCCCCTCACAGAGACCCTGTACCATCTCTCCACAGCCTATGAGAGAGGCTCCACCACAGCTGTCGCAATCCTTTGCTCACAGAAGAGGAAGAGAAAGAACAGAGCTGAGCTGCCCACTCAGCTGTGGGTCTGGGAATCGGGGTCCTTCTATACAGGACACCCCAAACCCCATCTCAGACCTGCACTCACGTCCACGGGCCAGCTAAACAATACTTAGCCATGCGCTTGTGTTGAAACTTTTCACCAACCAGAGCAAAAATATCCATAATACTCAATGATGCTTGAGGAGAGACACCCACCCAACAAATGTCCTCATCTATCTAACTCTCAACAGCGCTCAGTCAAAGTCAAAATTTGTCAAGTCAAAATTCTTTGGCTAAAATTACATGAAAAACAAAGGGGACTTGAGCAGCATTGTAAGTCGTGATGCCTGGGGGCCAGCCACTGAATACACTTTGAACTTGGCAAAGGCATCATCTGACAGTGTGGCTCAGGGGGCAATGTATGCAGGCCCGTGCTGTAGACAGAGGCACGGTGCGCCTGCCGGCAGATCTCACTTCAAGAACAGGGTCCCAGTCTGGGCTGCCTACATGAAACTGCAGGTACCCTCACACTGCCCCTCACTCCTTCAAACATTAAGAAAAACCACTGCAGGCCCACCGAAGAGGCCCAGGATGGCAGCAGAATACACACTTGAAACACCAGCCAGCAGTGGGACCAAAGAGGCTGACGTCAGGAGTGCACAGGCCACCAGCGAGGCCTCCCTGTGAGTCTGTGAGCCGGCCATGCAAAGCCCTCCAGCCAGGCCCCCGTGGGTGGAGGGGCACACGGCAGGCACGTGAGGCCAGCAAAGGAGTGAGGTGCTCTGCCCCTACCCTGGCTGCCATCAAGTACAGCTCACTCAGGACTTCAGGTCTAAGAGTTTTAAAACAGATTCTCAAGGCAGTGGGCAGTAGTAAGGTGGCAAGTAGTGGGCAGTGGCCAGAGTAAGATGGCAATGAAAAGGAGACACACCCCTGGGGTGCGGCCTACCTGAGTACTGGATCCAGCTCACAGCCACCGGCTCCGGGGCCACCGCCACCTGCCTGCTGGGTCTGCATGGCACAGGACCCTCCAAAGGGTAGCCCTCACTTCAAGGAAGATCACAGGGAGTAAATACCAATGAGTACTTACAAAGATTAGAAATGAAAAGTTAGCTAGAAATGAAGTGGATTTCCCACTCACTACATGGATGATTTCACTGCAGTATGCCTGAAATTCTACCAGACTCCCATTCAAAATCACAGGGACTCACTTTAAAATATTCATGTTCGATGTTGACAAAGATGTGATTAGGTGCGTCATGAAACACATACAGTGGCTCACACTTGTAATCCTAGCTACTTAGGAGATTGGGATTGTTAGGATCACAGTTGGAGGCCAGTCCAAGAAGAAAAGGTTCAGGAGGGTACCTCCTCAATAAATAACTAGATTCAGAAATGTGAAACTGTTATCCTAGCTGTTGGCAATCCTAACAACAGGTGAAAAACACAGCCAAGAAAAAAATCACCAGCAGACAACAGGGCTGAGCAATGAGGATGTTTCTGCATAGCAAGTGTGAAAACAAGAGTTCAAACCCAAGTACCACCAAGAGTTTAGAAGGCTAGGCAGGGTGGCTCACACCTCTAATCTCAACTACTCAGGAGGGGAAGGCAAGAGGACACTGCTCCGGAGCAATGCCAGGTAAAACCCTAAGACTCTATCTCAACAAACACTAAAAAAGCAAAAGGACTAGGGGCGTCTTCAAATGGCAGACCATTTGCCTAGTAAGTGGGAGGCCTTGAATTCAAACCCCAGCAGAGAGAAAAATAAATAGAGTCCAGAGTTGCCCCATGGTGCCTTGTGTTACATCAGAGTGCAGGACACTCTCATCAGACTTGGGTGCATTTTGTTGTAAGTGAAAGTAGAAAAGCAGAAAATGTGGTAACCATGTACAATGGTTAAAGAACAAGACTGTCATTTACAGTGAAAATCCCACAGCGTCTGCGGCAGCGTCTGGAGCCTGGCCCTGCTGGACAGAGGCAGACTTCATGGCCATCCGAGTAGCACTGGCACTGCACAAGGCCTTCCTGCTGTTGCCTAAGAGGCACCAATGACCATTTGTCAGTTCTTTTGTACAACTAAATTTTAACAAAAAAATAAATGTTTCAAAGTTTTTAAGGTGGGAATAATGGCAATATTATTAACAGGAGACTATCAAATGACATTTGTGTAATTACTTATATTTGTGCAGACTTATACCTGTGTAAAAAAAATTCAGTTAAAACATTTTAAGAGTCAGCTTTGGCCAGCACTGGAACTTCAACTCAAAGCTTTGTAATTGCTCAGTTGGCTGGAACTCTATCACTTGAGCCATGTCTCCAGCCTGGCTTTTTCCTAGTTATTTTGGAGACAGAGTCTCTCAGACTTTTCTGTCACACCTGGCTTCTACCCATAATCCTCTGGATTACAGGTATGAGCCACCAGTGCCTGGATTAACGATCTTTCCAAGTTATTTCAAATTTACTTCAAATGGATAAATTAGATAACATACCATTTGTAGTTGTTCTTGCATTTTGAAAATTTTTTGCCATCATGCTTGATGTTAGTCTTTGGTGAAAACATGGTTACACTGTGGAAAGAAAACTCGTATGATCCTCAAAGACCCCACATTTCTTAAAATCTTTACACTGCATAGGGCAAGACCACACGTTCACATCTGCACAAATGGTTTTAGCTGCCTCCTGCTCCTCCCTGCTCCCATCTCACCTCAGTGATGTCACTGTCTCCTCCTCAGCTGTCCTGTCAAAAGTCCTGTCACATTCAAAGCCCCAGGGCAGCACTTGGGGCCACCACAGTGTGGCGGCTGCCCACACTCCCAACATGCCTTATACAGTGGGCCCTGGCAGTCCACCCTTAACCGTGCAGATGCCAATAACCACCGAGCCAGCCTCGGTTATACTCGGTTTTTCTGAGGCATGAAATTTGAAATATATCATTTACTCGCTCATCTCTCCATTCATTATCCCTCTTCTCTATTCATCCATCCATCATACCTCTTTCCACCTATCATCCATCTCTCTATTTATCTGTCCTTCTCAACATCCATCCATCCATCCATCAGAGCCTTATAAGTGGGTCAGAGGTGCCAAGTGCTTACTCAGGCATGGGGCTTCACAGAACAGACAATAAGTAAAGCACAATCATGCTTGTCACTGGTCAGGCCAGCAGAAAGAATGAGGTAGAAAAGGGCCAGCAGCAGTACTGGAACTGTGGTCATACACAACAGCCTGGAACGGAGCCCTGGAGAAAGCTCAAGCCAGCATCTAGGGCTGAGGTGGAAGTAGGAGAGGGTGGAGAAGGGTGAGAGGTGGAAGAACTAACATGGGGGCTAGAGAGCCGCCAGAGGCCGCTGTGCCACTGGCGTGCACAGTCACCATGCAATGCATTGGCGTGCTCTGAGCCACCAGAGGGCGCTTTGCCATCCTATCAGCTTGCAGGGACCCAGAGAGGGCTTCAGGGTAACACAGACATTTCTGACCACTATGGGATTCATAACTACAGAGTCTAGATTTGAGGTAAGAAAAAGACATTTTAAAAATATTCATTTGGAAGGAAAAGGCTCATGTAGAACTGGGAAATATAGGGAGACGTTGCTGTAGTTTCTCTATGGATCGTGCTGCTATTATTTCTTCTGTTAAGTCTCATGATCAAACACACTACCTTAGGTCTTGAATATCTGACCTCAAAGCAAAGCTGTACTCTAAGAAAGGGCATGGGGGCTGGGCTCCGGTGGGTTACATCATTTTAAGCATCACCATTGTCTCCTACATGCCACCAGCTTCTTACCTAGCACAGGGAGGTAAGAACCAACAAGCTCACAGGCTGGTGTGAGGCCCAGGGTGCAGTGAAGTCAACAGACGTTTGCTGCTGCAGTCTGTACCCAGTGGTGACCCTGTGCTGTGAAGGAGGTACTCACCATGGTGCTGATGCGTAGCCAGATGACCTGACTTTAGTGTGGAACACTAGAGGCCGGTCCTCCACAACTCTCTGCTTAGCTGTGTGAGATCAACATTACAAATCAACAACAGAACAGTCTCTTAAAAACATATTCACTAAAATGTGACTCCACGTCAAAGTCAAACCAACCAACACCAGCCAAAGAAGATGAGATCAAGAGGGGCAAGCCACAAGAAAACAACATAAATGCTCTTGTCCTTCTTCCTATGCAATGCACTATTACAACAAACACTATGTATTCCAAATGCACAACGTTGGTACAGCTCTGCTGTGCCATGCTGGTAACAGAACACTGCCAGAGGAACACACAGGAGTGAACACAGCTCAATCTGTCCTGGGAATAGCTGAGAAGAGCCTTGGGAAAGCATGAGCTCTACATGTCAGGGATGAGCACATTGATGCAATGAGCAGGAAACTGACAACACAGTTACTCTGTGAACAGGGTAATCCAACACACATGATCCCTCTGTAAACAGGGACATGGACTACATATGGTCCCTCTGTGAACAGGGACATGACCACACATGATCTCTCTGTGAGCAGGGACATGGATCACACATGATCTCTCTGTGAACAGGGACATGGACCAAATACAAGCCCTCTGTGAACAGGGACATCGACCTCACATGGTCTGTCCATGAACAGGGATATCCAATATGCACATTTTCTCCATAAACATGGAATCCCATAGACTCTCTATGAATAAGGACACCACTATTTATAATTGCTTAATGTGTAGAATAAGAATGATAAGCTAGGGGCTGGGGATATGGCCTAGTGGCAAGAGCGATTGCCTCGTATGCTTGAAGCCCTGGGTTCGATTTCCCAGCACCACATATACCGAAAATGGCCAGAAGTGGCGCTGTGACTCAAGTGGCCGAGTGCTAGCCTTGAGCAAAAAGAAGCCAGGGACAGTGCTCAGGCCCTGAGTCCAAGGCCCAGGACTGGCAAAAAAAAAAAAAAAAAAAAAAGAATGATAAGCTACTACTAGATTTGAGACTTCTCTAATGGGAACAACACTTCCTATCCAATTTTTACTGTGTATGTTTTCTACAGCACTGCCACTTGCTTAATTTACCACAAACATTTACAAATCTCAAAATACTTTTCAGACAAAGATGACTTATTTTTTGTGAATTTAACACTTGGTGTTTCAGATGAATCTTCTCTACAATATATAAAATAACTTTAGAAAATAGATAAGTGAATGCTGTGTGACCCTAAAAATGCTTCTTTTTCACAAAGGGTTACAGTTCTATTTCTGGCACTATTCAAACCTGATGACAATGCCATGTCCCTCTAGGTTCCATGAGCTCATAAGCAGAGTTAATTCACATCTTGGACACTTCACAGTACCAAAGCTAGGCACCAGGGAGGCCTTGCCATCCCCAGGAGAGATCCAGTTCAAGAGTTTACAATTTCCTGCCCACAAAACAAGCCTCCAACTGATGAGACCATCTGATGGAGATCCATCAGATGCTCCCCAGCCCAGGGGGGTGGGGGAGGTAGTAGGCTGCCTAGCAAAGAAGAGGGACACCTGTATTGAAGGTGAAGGGGACACTCAGGTGAGGTATCTACAAGCAGCATATAACAGTGATGAGGACCTTTATCTTTTTAACTGGGTCAAGTTAAACTTAATAAGATTAAGTTAAAATTGCTCATTAATGGAAAAATAAGTATAAACGGCTCACAATGCAAAATAACTGGGACACAATATCGTCCACGGCCTTAAAACAAGGGATATTTCTCTGGAAAAAGGTATCATATGGACTGTTTGCTGCATGTGTACAACAAACTAATCAAAACATACTTTTGAGTGTATCATATTTAAGATCCATCCTGTGAATCACTGCAAGGTCATTAGGAAAACAATCACCATATTGAAGCATGTCTTACTTAGCATCAAACATATTCCCTACCAGAGACCATAGGCAATAACTATGAGAAAGGCAGAGTAAGGAGGGAGCAGAGGCAGAGAAAACCCTGAATCTGCAAAATACGGCCCCTGCTAGCAATGATGGGAGCTAACAAACATACCCATCTACATTGTGTTTCAGAGGGGCAATACTAACCAGGTCGCTTTTGATTAGCAGGCTTGGGACTTTTGTCCTTAGAAATTCCAACATGCAGTGGAGAAGTGGATAGGACACAGGAGCTAAAGAACAAATAGACCATGTGATGAGGATAAACAATGATACACTAGAACTGCTTCAATGAGATGTATATTTTAGGGCATTTGTAAATGCAAATTAATGCATATATGGGCATACAATGTTTAGAAATGAAAAACTCTTATCCATGTATGAAAAATATTAATATGTTTTAAGCAAAGTACTGTTTGGTGATTAAATTCTATTCTGAAATAAAGTAGCATTTTGCATTAAACTACAATCCATGTGTTTTAAGCAAGACAGAAGTAATGTAAGAACAACTGTTTCTTCCAGAGGGTCAGCATGGTTGCATTTCCTAGATTCAACCTTTATTTCTTCACATGAAAAGGAACCCAGCACACTGCTGACACCCCCACCACTGCTGACTGACACCCCCACACACACTGCTGACTGACACCCCACACACACTGCTGACTGACACCCCACACACACTGCTGACTGACACCCCACACACACACTGCTGACACCCACACACACACTGCTGACTGACACCCCCACACACACTGCTGACACCACACACACACACTGCTGACTCCCCCACACACACTGCTGACTGACACCCCCACACACACTGCTGACCCCCACACACACTGCTGACTGACACCCTACACACACACTGCTGACTCCCACACACACACACACACTGCTGACTGACACCCCCCACACTGCTGACTGACACCCCCCACACTGCTGACTGACACCTCCCCCACACTGCTGACTGACACCCACACACACACTGCTGACTGACACCCACACACACACTGCTGACCCCCACACACACTGCTGACCCCCACACACACTGCTGACTGACACCCTACACACACACTGCTGACTCCCACACACACACACACACACTGCTGACTGACACCCCCCACACTGCTGACTGACACCCCCCACACTGCTGACTGACACCTCCCCCACACTGCTGACTGACACCCACACACACACTGCTGACTGACACCCCCCCCACACACTGCTGACTCCCCCACACACACTGCTGACTGACACCCCTCCACACTGCTGACACCTCCCCCACACTGCTGACTGACACACACACACACACACTGCTGACTGACACCCCCACACACACTGCTGACCCCCCACACACTGCTGACTGACACCCTACACACACACTGCTGACTCCCACACACACACACACACTGCTGACTGACACCCCCCACACTGCTGACTGACACCCCCCACACTGCTGACTGACACCTCCCCCACACTGCTGACTGACACCCACACACACACTGCTGACTGACACCCCCACACACACACTGCTGACTCCCCCACACACACTGCTGACTGACACCCCTCCACACTGCTGACACCTCCCCCACACTGCTGACTGACACACACACACACACACTGCTGACTGACACCCCCACACACACTGCTGACCCCCCACACACTGCTGACACCCACACACACACTGCTGACACTCCCACACACACTGCTGACTGACACTCCCACACACACTGCTGACACCCACACACACACTGCTGACCCCCACAGACACTGCTGACTGACACCCCCACACACACTGCTGACTGACACTCCCACACACACTGCTGACACCCCACACACACACTGCTGACACCCATCCCCCGCACTCCTGACACCCCCCCACACACTGCTGACACCCACCCCCCCGCACTGCTGACAGCCTCCCATCCTGCCCTCCCACCTCCGCCCAGCACTGCTGACAGCCTCCTGCACCCTACTGTCTACATGCACTGTACCTGGGCAGCACGGACAGCACTGCCCCTTCCTGGTGGCACTGCTGAGAGCACACAAGCATGGACAGTCTGATCTCCAACACTGCAATCTGACTCCCAAACATGGACGTGAGTACACAAAATGCCTGTGGGGACAGTCACGACGTCACTAGCAGCCTGTGCATGAATACCCGTCCCAAGCCCCTACAAGACAGTGAGGAATATCCCAGAACTCACACTCACTCCATATATGGCTGACCTGGTCATTAACGCTGTCACTCATCACCGCACAGGATCCAGCAACTTGGATGCTCAGGCCCTGAAAATCTTAATTTTGAGCAAAGATAAACAAAGTAAAGGAGAGAACCTGCCGGTTTGGCCCTGTTATGAGTGCACAGCACACATCAGCATGGAGGAACAATGGGGGATGTGACAAGGAAGGAGATGGGTCCTTCTGTCACACAGCCAGCAGGGTAGAAGCCAAACATCGGAAGAGCACTGTAGGAAGGTGCAGTGGGCAGTGGGTAGCGGGGAAGAGCCTTCTGCAGCCAGAACCCATACCCAGAGTAAATGCTGAGTGATGCTGAGGCCGCATCTTAGGGACCAGTAATGGTGATCTTCCAGCCACACTCTGCACACATCTGGGGAAATCAGGCAAGGCAAGGAAAACGATCTTGTGAGAATTTGGCAGGAGAAGAGGGCTTCAGAGGACAGTACACAGGGGAGAAGGAAACGGGCTTTGGAGGACACTACATCTGGGAGAAGGCCAAGCAGAATTATGTTTGCTCCACCAGCAGAGCCAGAAAGTCTGGAAGGAGTGACCGCCATGTTTTCACTTAAACTTCTATGTCTTGTGCAGAGAAAGAAGAGAAGGGCAGACAAGAGAAAGGACGGTGTGTGGGACAGACCCTGATAAAGAACCCAAGACTAGGGCTGGGAATATGGCCTAGTGGCAAGAGTGCTTGGCTCGTATACATGAAGCCCTGGGTTCGATTCCCCAGTACCACATATACAGAAAACGGCCAGAAGTGGCACTGTGGCTCAAGTGGCAGAGTGCTAGCCTTGAGCAAAAAAAGAAGCCAGGGACCGTGCTCAGGCCCTGAGTCCAAGCCCCAAGACTGGAAAAAAAAAAAAAAAAAAAAGAACCCAAGACTAGACATGGAGTTCCTCATATTAAAGGAGGGCACAAGGAGTTGAAGCCATCTAGAACTATGGCACATGTCCACTACCATCAATGCCAAACAGGAGAGTAATGGTGGTAGTCTGAGAAGCCACATATGTGGATCAAAAGGCTCATATGAACCTGACACTCGTGGATGGAGGAGGAGGCTCATAGGAGGCTGACCCTCATCAATGGAGGAGGAAGAGGCTCACAGGAGGCTGACCCTTGTGGATGAGGGAGGAGGCTCACAGGAGGCTGACCCTTGTGGGTGAGGGAGGAGGCTCACAGGAGGCTGACCCTCATGGGTGGAGGAGGAGGAGGAGGCTCACAGGAGGCTGACCCTCATGGGTGGAGAAGGCTCACAGGAGGCTGACCCTCGTGGGTGGAGAAGGCTCACAAGAGGCTGGCCCTCGTGGGTGGAGGAGGAGGAGGCTCACAGGAGCCTGACACTCGTGGATGGAGGAGGAGGCTCACAGGAGGCTGACCCTCGTGGGTGGAGGAGGCTCACAGGAGGCTGACCCTTGTGGATGGAGGAGGAGGCTCACAGGAGGCTGACCCTCATCAATGGAGGAGGAAGAGGCTCACAGGAGGCTGACCCTTGTGGATGGAGGAGGAGGCTCACAGGAGGCTGACCCTTGTGGATAGAGGAGGCGGCTCACAGGAGGCTGACCCTTGTGGGTGGAAGAGGAGGAGGAAGTGGAGGAGGCTCACAGGAGGCTGACCCTCGTGGGTAGAGGAGGAGGCTCACACGAGCCTGACCCTCGTGGGTGGAAGAGGAGGAGGAGGAAGGTCACAGGAGGCTGACCCTCGTGGGTAGAGGAGGAAGCTCACAGGAGCCTGACCCTCGTGGGTGAAAGAGGAGGAGGAGGGTCACAGGAGGCTGAGCCTCGTGGGTAGAGGAGGAAGCTCACAGGAGCCTGACCCTCGTGGGTGGAAGAGGAGGAGGAGGGTCACAGAAGGCTGAGCCTCGTGGGTAGAGGAGGAAGCTCACAGGAGCCTGACCCTCGTGGGTAGAAGAGGAGGAGGAGGGTCACAGGAGGCTGACCCTCGTGGGTGAAGGAGGAGGAAGAAGCTCACAGGATGCTGATCCTCGTGGATGGAGGAAGAGGCTCACAGAGTCTGACACGTGTGGATGGACATCAGGCCTCACAGAGCCCAACTCACATACTCGAAGGAAGAGCCCAGCTTGTTGTGCCAAGTATCCCAGGGAAATTGGGAAGAGCAGACTTGAAGCTGTGTCCTTTGGATTCACCAACACAATAGTTCCTGATGACCTGAGTAAGTATCTAGCTACTGATTAAACGTAGCCTCAAGTTCAAATGATGATATTTTCTTTTTTCTTTTTTTTTTTTTACCATTTCCAGGACTTTATTGGGGTTTTTTGGCAGTGAACTTTACCACCCCAGGTTACTTTTTTAAAAATCGTTCAAGTTACAGGAGATTATACTTACTGAATTTATTATCTTACCCTTGAAGTATAAATCAGCCTCCAATTCGAAGCTTGCCATGTTAAATACAAATAAGCCAATGGAGCTTCCAATCCACACACATTCAGTGCTGTCAGAGACAAATTTTAAAAGACAGAGGAGACACTAAACCCTCTTCTCCTTCCCCAGGGTTAAGACTCAGCTTCTCACTGCCCACTGGCTCCCCATGTGTACACCTCATTATGGATAAGCCAGGGCTAAACACCTGTTCCAACCACACACAGTCAGCAAGGAGACTTGGGCTGGCCTCCCTAGGCACCCACTGGCTGCCTACTGGAGACAGAATCTTGCAGCAGCCACAGGCCAACCCAGCCTGGCTCTGGCCCACGTGCTTTCTTCTGAGGCTACAGAAGTGGGGCTACATCCTTCAGGGCCCACTGTTCTGGTAAGGTCCTGGCATGAAGTTCAAGCCCACCATAGCCCCTGCTCCTAAAGCTCCTGTAGCTATATGGTAAAGGAGGCAACAAGCTCAGCGAACAGCCTCCCTGTGCCCCAGAGGTACAGCACATCGGTGTGCAATAT
Source organism: Perognathus longimembris pacificus (assembly GCF_023159225.1). Taxonomy (NCBI): domain Eukaryota; kingdom Metazoa; phylum Chordata; class Mammalia; order Rodentia; family Heteromyidae; genus Perognathus; species Perognathus longimembris. The sequence continues at coordinate 266,845 of NW_025960482.1, forward strand.
GGGTCTGTGAATTATCAATCGACCATCAACACAGATCTGTGGGTTACCAATTGACCATCAAAATAGATGTGTGGATAATCAACTGACCATCAACACAGATGTGTGAGTTATCAACCGACCATCAACACAAGTCTGTGGGTTATCAATCAACAATCAACACAGATGTGTGTTACCAATGGATAATCAACAGGCCTCCAAAGCAAGACATGCCAGGCTTAGAGATGCTCTCCCATATGCTCCACCTCAGCTCAGCTGCCATCACCATCAATGCAGCACCACAGCCATCCTGCCCCCAGGCCTACGCTACACATCCCAGCAGAAATCCAAGACAGGACCCTGGCTTTGTCCTTGTTGAGACCTCTGGAGGGTGGCAGAGGGGTCAGTGTCCTGCCCAGTGAGCAGCTGGCAGCATGATTAGTGCCTTCCTGTCCTTAGTTTGTCCCTGGACCAGCTAGGGGAGCTCTGCCTCCAGGACCAAGACAGCTCAAAGCAAACTGCCCTTGGGCTTTCATTTCCTCTCAAAGCACATCTCTATGACTGCCTGAGCTTTCTTAAGGGGAGAAATGAACAGAATTGCACACGATGCCACCTTGGGTTCCCAAGTGTTTACAGTATTTCCATCCAGCATAGAAATAGGTAAAATTCATTTAGGGTTAAGTTGAAATACACACTTCACATGGGGAAAAGAAGGAGTTATTAAGTTATAATTGCCCACTTTCTAAATGAAAGTCCTATGACAAAGATAAACATCTGCCTAGATTTGAGTGGGCAAAATTAAAATAATCTAATTCTTGGTTCTATACGTGTATAAAACCACCCAAATTTATCAAATCTAAGTCTTTAAATATATGATTCTAAGATCGCTATAGTCAGTAAAGTCAGGAACAACAGAATCTGGGATGTTTGTCATTCTGAGCTGTGGGTTTCTACCATACATACATGCCGTGCTCAGCAGCAGGAACGTGTGGAAGTGCACAGTGAGCAAGCACGAGGACCGGCAGAGCTGCTTCAACCTCTTCTGTGTCTACCTTCTTACCACACAGCTGCTGATCCCCTCCTAGGGATTAGTGAAGTCACTTTTTAAGATGAAGGGCAGAGAACTAGTTCAGTGGGATGCTACAGCAAATACAGACTGCTAGTCTAAAACAAAAGTCAGAATCAAAAACATGAAAATAAATAGAAAATTACACTGTTGATTCTGAAGTTAAGGGAGGATAGAATTTAACATACTGAACCAAGAAGGGGAGTAGGGGGGGAAGACTTTCAATGTAAAGTCGTTATCTCCCTAGTTCCTAAAGTAGAAATGGCTATCTATAACAGAAATGATGAAAGCCAAGGCTTACATACAGCTCTAGGGAAAAGTAAGAATATAGCACAGGTCAGTAATTTCTAAACAAAATTTTTAAATCTTTTAAAGCTAAAATTACAAGAATAAGCCAGAAGACAAATGTGTGGGATAGTTAGGTAACATGAAAATTAACAGCATGTACCTATAAACAGAGCCAGTGCCACTGGAAAACAATTGTCAACACTTCTGAGTGGAGGTTCCTTCCTCCCCTGGTGTAAAGCTGAGGTGCCAGACTTTGAAGTCAGGCCCCACCACGTGAACCCCATTTTAGAATCGAACCCTGAGCCAATCAGATTTGTACCTGTGTTCTAATCTTGCTTGCACAGCTGATTGTTGTAACCTTGTTCTTTGCCTTTATAAGCCCTGTGTAATCATAGCTCGAGGCTCCCTCCTAACCTCCGCTGTGTCGGTGGGTAGGACGAGGCCCGAGTTGGCAGCTCGTTAAATAAAGCCTTGCCTTGCTTTTGCATTTCGGAGTGTCTGAATCTCGGTGGTCTTCTTGGGGGTGGTCTTGCGACTTGGCACAACAAAGCGACAGGGTGTGCACACACCAGGCCCACACCTACCCTCGGAGGAACCTATGTCCACCCTCTGAAAGCTGCAGAACATACTCAAGGGGCCGTGTCCTTGGCTCCGAGTCTCCATCCCTCCATACATGCAGGGCCTTGTGGTGTTAGGTCAGGAGCCTGCTGGTCTAGCCTGCACCCTGGCTCACAGTACATGCAGGGTCTGGCCCTTTTCTAATCAAGGAATCTCTTGTCCATACTCCCTCCCCAGCCCACCTAACAGAGGCTCTGGAGAAGTGATGGTGAGTGCTGCACTTAAGCCGGAGGCCCTGTGAGACTCAGCAGCACACCTGGCAGTCTGTGTGGTCCAGGCTTTCCCCTTCTGGTGGAGAAGGTCTCACTCTTCTTCCTTAAGTCCACACATGCCACACGGCGGTAATGATGTCCTTCCATCAAACTGAAGATCTGAAGCTACAAAACCAAAGCACCGTGTAGATATGAATCTCTCCCATCACGTAATACTTACATACTTACTACAAGCAGTAAAAACCCAAAGATCATGCTGGGTTTAGAGCATGTAGGTCACCACATCTGTGAGGCGCTGAATGTTCACTTCTCTTCTTCTAAACACTGCTCCTGGGTCCCCACCCTTGGAAAATCCCCACAGACTCAGCACACCTGCTCAGAAGGGGCAGTAGATCCAGAAGGCTGAGGTCAAGGACAGACACACCCCTATCATACAGGCTCCTTAAGACATGCCCAGCATGAGGTCCCAAGGCCCCACTCTATGTCCTCACAGCCCGTGGCAGAGACTCAGCCACAAACACCTCTGATCTCTCTCCAGAGGGTAAGACACAGGGCAGCAGTAACTGTCAAAAAGCATGTAAATTATCTTAGCTTCTTACTGCACCTTTGCCATATTTATACCAAATTTTATCAATGCTTGGTGAAATAAAAATTGTTCATATTTTTTAATTATTCAAGTTAAAAATTGAAACAGGTAAGGCACCAATGGCTCATGCCTCATGAAGCTGAGATCTGGGGCTCATAGTTCTAAGTCAGCCCCAGCAGGAAAATCTGTGAGACTCATATATAACCAGTAAAAAGCCAGAAGTAGAGATGTAGCTCAAGAGGTAGAGTGCTAGCCTTGAGCAAAAAAAATCTCAGGGTCAGTGCCCAAGCCCTGAGTTTAAAGGACCAGAAAAAAAGAGCAGATGGAGTATTTTCAGTCTTCAAAAAAATAAAGTTGATGCTGATTATTGAACAGGTAGTTCTCAACTACTGAAATACTCCAGAGTCCACACGGTGCTTCTAGAACATGCACATCACCAGGCTCCTCTGCAGCCCAGGGACCCAGCCAGGGTACTGGGATGCACAAGAGGTTACAGCTCCAACGTGCTAGTGACCAGCTTCATGAGCCCAGCTCCAGGTCACTGGAAAATGGAGGCCTCCGTGCCAAGCTCTCACCTGGCCATCGGCACACCCCGTGACAAGCTGCTTGCTTTCCCCGTGGATGAGAAGACTCAGGAGAGGGTACGCTGTGGAGATGAGCAGAGGACAGTCAGACTCCTGTGTTGGGAGCTAACAGCGAAATTCACCCTAACTTCTGGCTTACTCTCAAGGGCGTGCAAGGTCACGGCTTAGGGAGCCAAAGTTTATCCTAACCTCTGGCCATGTTATCTCAAGGACATGCAAGGACATGGTTTACTTGAAGGACAGTACTAATCCCGAGATGTTTTATTATGTCAACAAGAGTCTGTTATGTATACCATCCGACCATGCCTTGTTTTACTGTCTGTTGTTATTTACCAATTTCAAGGCCTTCCTGTTTTCTTAAACCTTAGTTAATCCTATGCTATTTCCTGGTTGTCAAACTGTATATAAGCTGGAATTTAAAAATATACATGGCTGCAGTCTTGAGGTTCAACCTTGCGGCTGCAGACCTCCCGTACCGGGAATTTGTCCCAAGAGAAAAGAACGGGTGGCTGTTGCTCCGCTGGCCACAAGCAGCCCTGGTGAGTCAAACCTCACTAGCTCACCAAAAGCCTGTGAGCCAGAGCAAGCAAGTCCCCTGGTGGCCGCCAGCAGCTGGAGGAAGCTCAACCCAGGCAGCACTGCACATGGGCAGAAGGAAATTTGGGGCTTATGATGAGAAAAGCAAATAAATAGATGTCTTGTTCTATTATTTAAGAAAGTAGTGCATGAAATCCCATTTCATTTATGATAGTTTAAACTGTCCAGAATTTAGGATCATTAGATAAATAAAGATCAACACTATATACTTTAATACTATATACTTTAAGCTATAAATGTTATCAAAGATCATGTTTATAATTATTTCCATCACAGACAAGTGATTGTGCATAATTAACCTCAGGAAAAATGATAACATACTTCTAAAGAAATGTGCTTTACCCTGAGAGTAGTGAATAGTTCGGAGTTGTATGGGGTCAACTGACCGCAGGGAGATCGCTGGATCATTGGTAAATTGACCCCAGGGAGATTGCTGGACCTTGGGGAGAGGTAACTCTACCAGGTCATTGAGGCATCTGTGTGATCTTTAAATGGCACTTTCACATTACACACCACAGGAAAAAAAAGACACATCATGCTTATATTTATTCCCCTTTCCTAGTGAAAACATGGCACATGTGAAGAATACATTCATCATAGGAGGTGGCCCTAAGGGATAGGTGTGGAACCTGCAGGTGAGCCACTCCCAGACTACATACACCATGTCTCAGGCTCCCAGGAGATCCACACTGAGACTGCTAATGCATCAGGCATACGTCTTTCTACCTGGGTGTTCATTTCACTCATCACCAAAAAGATAGTTCAAAGAACACACATAGCTCATGAGGTCTAACCCATCCCCTAACTCCACACACACCAGACCAGGAGGGACTCGTGGCCTATAAATACCTCCATCTTCAGGCCTGGCTCCACACAAGAGCAGAGGGCTGATGGCCGCCTACAGCCAATATTTTACTTGAGAGCCAACATGCTTTGTCCAGTTTCCTAAAACAGAGGCTCAGACTTGTAGCGCATGCTGATTTCAAACTAAAAATCCTAAAGACACTAAAGTGAAAAAATACATCAGCATATGGCTATATAAAAGTGAGACTGACAGATTTGGACCACTGGATCTCTGAGAGATAACAGACTATGAGAATCTGGTTACACAAGCCTATGTAGTGAAAATGTAGCCAATTTTTAAATTTACCTGTTAAAATGGATGAACTGTATATTAATGATCCCATACAATGGTCCCAGACCTTCGAATAGACAAACATTGTTTTAGAAGAGGTAAACATGTTGCCATTACTTCCAAAGTGTGAACAATATTCTTTCCAATTACATGTTAATCTAGGTGAACAATTATCAAACACAATAAAGATCATCATAAATAGAGCTTTTGAAGCATGATACAAGATGTCAGAATCATGAAGAAAAAGAAATCATAACAGTTTCAGAGTGACCACTTCTGATTTGAGCAAACTGAAGTCTCACACCAAGGAGAAGGGTAGAACAACTCCTGAATGGGTTATCAAGACCCCAAGGAGGGGCAAAATGAAAAGATGCTGGTGTCTGCCTGCAGGGCCCCGTGTCTGCTGTGAAGAGTGCTCAGCCACAGAGCTGCATCCAGCTGTGGTATTCACAAGTGCTTCCCATGTACACACCATGTCCTATGTGGTAGGCACAACTCCAGTCACCAATAACGCAAAAGGAACCATTGTGTCCATGTAACACACAAAAATGTAACAGAGTTACAAATGAGTTTATCCAACAATTGTTGGCAAGTGGTGCACCCCAGATTCAGTTCTTAATACCTGATCCAAACTCAGGAAAATCAATACCTGTTGTAGTATAACCGGCTTTCATGGAACAAGTATTTACACATACTCACAGCTTCAGTCTGCTCATATGTATTCACTGCCTTCAACTTTTCTTTCAGGACAATATATAATGTTCTCCCTTCATCAGTCCAAAGGTAACATGGTTGCAAGCTACTTTATTTCTGCTAAAGCACAAGTGGACACACTCTTCTGCTCTTGGTCACAGAGGACAGTGTGGTAACTAAACTGATGCCTCAGCCTCAAGGTCCTGGACTGGAGGAGGCCCGTGTGTCCTTAAGCCTGTGTAGCAATCCCAGAGGCCCAATAACTGTCCTGTGGAGAAACATCCAACCCCAAGCCCAGTCAGAACATCAAGATGCAGCTTATGCAGAAATATGTGATAATAGCCTTCTTGCATTAAGTGTGGTAGAAATAGAACTGCGTGTGTAGCAGTGACCATCCATAATGCTGCAAAGATGCTCATAACCAGAGCTGCTTAACATCCAGCCTACCTTAAAGCTCCTGTCTTCGGACACTGAGATGAGCACTTCTGCTTGCCAGGGACAGAACTCCACGGCCGTCACTGAGCCACAGTGGCCCTGCAGCTCCACCTGCACAGAGTGCTTCTGCAAGGATTTACAAAGTGACTCTGGGACACTCTGGAGTTACCATCATCAACAAGTCATAAGTGCTTCTAAAAGAGTTCCTGTTGAGATACATTTTACTTTACCTGTCCCTTCTTAGAAGTTAGCATGCTGATGACTGAGGCCTGCTCTGGGGAATGCACAGGCAACTAGAAAAGGTGAAAACTAGCCAAAGTGGATCTGACTTAAATGTAACCCTGACATGTCACTGTTTTCCATCTTCCTGGAAACCTGTTTTCTACCATCCAAAACCCAGTCCTGAGGAGGAGTACTCAGCCTTTTATTCTCCAATGTCTCTCTGCATCTCAGATCCTTCCATCTGTTTCTCTATCACTGTCTCTCTGTCTCTGAGTCTCAGTTTGGGTTCTTCTATCAGTATCTACTTGTCTCTGTCTCAGGCCACTTATATCTCTGTCTTTTTCTTTATCTCCTTGTTTCTCTCTCTCTCTCTCCTTGTATCTCTGCCTCTCTGTTCCCTTTCCACCTTCTACCTTTCAGAAAGCACCTATCCTATCTCCCATCTCCCATCTCCCTCAGCAGCTACTCTCTCTAGGGAGTTACTAGAACACAATAATATAGTATGTCTAGATAGTACTCTGATTGAGCTAAGTGAGTTATCCTCTCCTCAAATTCTGAATTTCCCATATCCCAAAGCAATGTCCTAGAAGCCCGTGTCATAAGTTCATAGTCCATAATGTGGTCTGAGAAATGTCAATGATAGATAGCACCAGAGCTCCTGATAGACACAGCCACCTCTCACTTTGCACGGTTGGGGGCACTCTGGCAGTCATGAGGGGGCCTCACCTTGATCTCACACACTCAACCTAGATAGGAACAACACTGACAACACACTGGGGAAGGTGGGATGGACGGATGGATATCTGAAGATAAAAATCCATTCTATTTGGGGGCTGGGAATATGGCCTAGTGGTAAAGTGCTCGCCTCATATATACTAAGCCCTGGGTTTGATCCTCAGCACCACATATATAGAAAAGGCCAGAAGTGGCACTGTGGCTCAAGTGGTAGAGTGCTAGCCTTGAGCAAAAAGAAGCCAGGGACAGCGCTCAGACCTTGAGTTCAAGCCCCAGGACTTTCTATTTGTATACATTCTATTTGTATTCCCAAATGTCTAGTACACATGAGACCCATGATAATCACTTAATATTTCATGTGTCCTAATCTAAATGTTTAATGTGTTCAACAAGCTGCAGAAGGAAAGCCTCCTTGATATCTGCATTCACCTAACAAGGGAATCGAACCCAGGGCTTCATGTATATGAGGCAAGTGCTCTTGCCACTAGGCCATATTCCCGGCCCCCACCTAACAAGGGAGATGGCAGGATAGGGATCATTTCCAGAGAACTCCCAAATAGCTTCAAAGAATCAGTCCTCCCTCCAACTTTCCATCCCCTCCCACTTTGTGACATGGCACTCCCTTGCCATGGCTCAAGCATCAGGTCACAACAAATACTATGTTTGAAATCCACAATCTAAAATGGCTTCATTTTCACATAGATTGAGCACAGCTCTGAAGGGCCCCCTAAGAAATAAGAGTTCTACTAAACATGTTGGCTAAAGACATCTTTGATCCAGGTTTCATGTAAAGTTCTTATGATTTACATAAACAGCTCCAAGTTCAGAGGCTTTCCAATAACCAAATGTTTTCATTTGTTGTTTCCCCTGTAACTTCATAAGAATATACCAAATTAAAACGGTCACTTAGAAAACAAGCAGGAACAAAGGCCGGTGGAACTTCAGCTCTAGCTGCTCCTCCGGTCTTGGACTCCATGGCTTCCCACATATGGAAATCTTACCTCCACATCCAGCATGAAGATTTTGTTTCCAGCACACACTGCAACAAAGTGGTCATGGGGGTCAAACCTCACACAAAGTACTCTTCCCAGAAGGGTGCCGACAACAGTCCCTTGAGGAATCAGCCCTAGGGCAAGTTTTAAGTTAGTGTCAGTATATATCCGCCATGAATTATGCTCTAAAACTGCCTAAAGAGTGGCAATGTACTGGAATAGGGCTTGGGTCTTTGACAGCCTCTAGAACATTCTTGTGAAGCGTCAGGAGCACAAGACATGCCTGCGGGTGACAGCCCAGTCAGCAATCAGGACAAGTGTCTTCTGCGGCCACAGGCACCTGTGAGTCCAGACTGAGCACTGAACCCAGTGTTTTTTCTCCATGTCTACCCCATCAAGAACCAGCCATGACAATGACTTTGGCCAATGTAGACTGGGCAGAGGACGGTGTAACAACAAAGCCACGAGGTTTTGCAAGCCAGCCTGAAGGTGAAGATGACAAGCATGTAGAGCAGGGCCAGACCAGAAGACTGCAGCTTCGCGTAAATAAACAAGCAGAAAGGACAGCTCCTGCCACCTGTCCTAGGCCAGACGGAAGCTGCCATTGTGCAGCATGACGGTCACCAGCCAGCCAAGACCCCACAGACAGGAGCATGTGTGTCCTGCTGTGGCATGATAAGGGTTGTCAAACCTCACTATATTAGAGTTTACTCTTAGCTGCTGTACTCCATTTTGCTTTTGTGACTCCATCTTAAAAGACAGGACTGCACTCCTGCCGTAAGACTAGTTCCTTATGGTTTGACATTTAAAAATTATGTATCCACTGCTCTATTTATGTTCCTAAGTAATGGTGATGCTGCCCTCGCTCAATGCTTGCTTACGGCATTGGTTAGCTTCTATCACTTCCTGCTTGGCTTGCACCTGCAGGAAAGAACCGCTAGGAACTTTCCACCCCTGAGCAAACAAAGAGGCAAACTTTTTGCTTAAAAACAGCCCTGAGAATAGGCTCAGGACTGCATTTTTTAGCACCTGACTGCCCAGTGTAGTCCTGGCTGGTAATAAAGACTTTCTTTTGGCTATACTCTGTGTCTCTCCTGGTGGCTTACCCCTCAACAGACCTGCAGACAGGAACATGCATGTCACCGGGGTGCTGCTGCAGCTAGGGGCCAGGCCCTCCCAGAGTCACTCAACCTTTCACAGCGCTGGAGTGGGCCAATCTCCCTATAGAAACTGAGGATGTGGCCACCAACCAGGACATGATCACCAAGTATACCAGGCTTCTGCCTCTATGGAAATGGATATGGAGGAGATGAGGGAAAGCTTCAATCGGCCATGGATAAACAAAACATAAATAAGCTGACTACATTGGGCAGGGGACACGGTGAAGAAACCACCCAGTGAAGGGTACTGGATTCCAGGTGGCCAGGGGGTGGGGGGAGCAGGGCAAAAGAGATATTTGGGCCAAGACCTGAAGGGTATGAAGCTGACAGCAACTAGAAGCTTGTCAGGAAAGGACTGCACCCTCTCAGCCTCACCAGGCTAAAGCTGGAGCCTGCAAGTGTCCACCTGAGGTGGGGCATGGGGGGAGAAGAAGAGGGAGGAGGAGGCTTTGAGAAGAGGCATGACACAGTGGATTGGCTTTTAATGGGCCCTCTGGCTTCTGAATTGAGGACAAAATGCCAGTAAGGGGAGAACAGGTCGAAGGAGATGGCAAGGAGTGCAAGAATCTAGATCAGAGATTTGTGGCTTTGGGTAACACTGGGGGTGAGCAAGAGATGCCACAGAATGGATATGGTGTGAAGGCAAAATACAACTCAACAGTGGACTGAACACAGGAAGTGATAGGACAGCCCCAGCTAACCCAAGTGGTCAGAATGACAGTGCAGTGGTGAGCCGAGATGGGAGGACTGGAGGAGGGCTTGTTGGGGAGGTAGACCCCCACGGAAGCTGAGAATGGTCTTGGACATCAGAGTAAATGTCTAGAAGCGAGTTATCAGGAGGCTGAATTAGGAGAGGGCCCAGCAAGGGAAAAGGAGCAAGCCGTAGCACCTAGGCTCTGGGTACACAGCCTGGGGGAGGGGTTGGGGATGTGAGAGGAAAGGCCTACATGCCAACACTGAGAAGTCAGAAGAAGGCACCCAGGATCAAGAGATCAACAGGCCTGAAGGGCTGAGAACTGACCCTAGGCAGTGCTGTGAAGGCCACTGTCGTGTTTTTATGCAGCACAGGTGCACTGTCGCCTGTGTGTGCAGCATAGGTGCCTGTAGCCTATGTGCGCAGTGTAGGTGCACTGTTGCCTGTGTGCATAACATAGGTACACTGTCACCTACATGTGAAGTGGAGGTGCCTGTAGCCTATGTGCGCAGTGTAGGTGCACTGTCATCTGTGTGAACAGAATGGGTGCACTGTTGCCTGTGTGCACAACACAGTTGCACAGCCTCCTGTGTGCATGGCGTAGGTGCCTGTAGCCTTTGTGTGCAGTGTAGTTGCACTGTTACCTGTGTACATGGTATAGTTGCACTGTCACCTGTGTGTGCAGTATAGTTGCATCATTGCCTTGCATACAGTGCAGTTGCACTGTTGCTTGTGTGCATGACGTGGTTGCATTGTTACCTGTTTCACAATCCCAACATTGAGCCCTGTTCCGTTACCACTGTGTCTTCAGCCTGAAAAACAACCAGCAAGAGCTGCCTGCACATCTTCAGATATCATAAGATCACATGTCAGAATAGCAAAGCACAGAGACTAAACCTGAGAAGCCAGTGGATCAGTATGACATGATCACAGTAAAGGTTGGTGGGTCTGTGGGCAGTGCATGTCCAGACATCAGCCTTCACTGCTAGGGGTAAAAGCGGCCCAAAGCCTGACTGCGACCAGGTGTACTGAACGCAGGAGTCACATCTTTAAGATATTTTTGAAACTATTTTGCATTTTCATTTACCTTGAAGAATCTTCTTTCTGCATTCATCTAGGTTCCACATGATAACATAATCCTGTGATGCAGAACAGACTAAAGGTGGGTCCAGTTTATTTCCAAAAGCCATGGCAGTGATTGAATGATGGTGTCCTTGTAAGATTAAATGCTAAATTAGCAAAATAATAAACAAGGAAAAAGTCATAGGTTACACATAACGTCTAAAAACTAGAGCAAAACAACTTAAGAAACCTAAGAAATTAAAGACACTAAACTTTCAAATATTTATTGCATTTTTTTAATTCATTCATTAAAATTCCTGCTTCTGTTACTAAAATGTGCTCTCCAGGGGCTGGGGATATAGCCTAGTGGCAAGAGTGCCTGCCTCGGATACACGAGGCCCTAGGTTCGATTCCCCAGCACCACAGATACAGAAAACGGCCAGAAGCGGCGCTGTGGCTCAAGTGGCGGAGTGCTAGCCTTGAGCAAAAAGAAGCCAGGGACAGTGCTCAGGCCCTGAGTCCAAGGCCCAGGACTGGCCAAAAAAAAAAAAAAAAAATGTGCTCTCCAGTTAACCAGCTTGGTGATACTGCATATCCCACAAGGCTGGATTGATGCAGCCTGTGCCTTTTCTTTTTCGCTGTTCACTAACTTAAAAACACATAGTGCCTCCTCGTTACACACAAAACAGCTACCAGGTAGGGGGAATGGGGCTCCTTAGAAAAGGGCACACTCAGGCCCTGGTAGTAACTGTGGGTCCAGCAAACCTGGAGGGAGGTACAGCCAAGGACTGGCATGGACACTACTCAAAATGTATAGCCTGCACATAAGAAAAATGGAAGCAGAGATCATTTCCTGGAGAGGAACACAGAGATCTGAAAGCAGTGATCAAAAGAGAGGAGTTCTAGGACATGTCTGGGACAGCCCTGCTGCAAGTATGGAGGAGAAACCAGTGTGGGGGTCCTGGAGGGCTCAGTAGACATAGGTGGCCTTACTCAGGGAGACGACCTGCTGACCTTTCCTCAGAGAAGGAGCCTAGGGGATAAAAGCACACATTGGTTATGTAGTAGGTTGGAATGACAGCAGGAGGAAAGAAAAATCAAAGGGAATGCCAGATGAGAAGGGAATAGGTTTCAGGTCTTGGTGACAAGAGGTAGTTTGATACAAAGGTTACCATTCAGGGGCTGGGAAAATGGCCTAGTAAAGTACTAGCCTCGTATATACATGAAGCCCTGGGTTTGATTCCTCAGCACCACATATATAGAAAAAGCTGGAAGTGGCGCTGTGGCTCAAGTGGCAGAGTGCTAGCCTTGAGCAAAAAGAAGCCAGGGACAGTGCTCAGGCCCTGAGTCCAAGCCCCAGGACTGGCAAAAAACAAAACAAAAAACCAAAGGTTACCATTCAAATGATAGGACAAGGAAATCCCCTCTGGTAACGGTAGGAGACTTCATCTCTACCAACGCTCTTGGTGAGAAAGACAAGAAATGTGAAGCTTTTATAAGAATAAACAAACAAATCCTCTTGAAGGCATTAGAAAGCTGAAGCATTATAGCACCAAGACCATAGAGAAGAAATCTGTCTCGATTCCAACACAACAGCCACCTGTCCCTGAAGACAACTTCAACTAAAGCAGCCTTCTCACAGTCCAGAAAATGCTGCTGAGAAGCCAAGACATTATAGGGCTAAGGACATCGAAGGAAATGATCAGGCAGCATGTTCACAAGGATAAAAGCAGAAATAACTTAGAGAGAAGAGGACAATATTCTGAAATAGTGCAGAGAGCTTTAAGGTTGAAGATGCTGTACATGTAAAACCATGTAAGCCACTAAGATGAAAGGGTAAGACGTACTTCTAAAACTGGAAACCTGGGAAGAACCAAACCCAAGAAGGAGAGATAAGTGGAAGCAGAACCCTGCTGAGAACAGAGCCAGCCATGGGTTACAACATCAGTAACCACAGCAGGGGGCAGGGCTTGCTAGCACTACCTTAGCATGGCCAACTACCAGAAGCAAACATAAATTCTACACGAAGAAAAAAAATCTCCAGAGTCTCAAACTAGCTCTCCATTTTCCATAAATAATGTCCACCATTCAATCAAAAATACCCAGGTACCCAAGGAGACAAGACCCATGTGATCAAAAACTAAGAGAAACAAAATACAAACAAAAAAATCATCACAGTCACCCAAATAGACATGAATCCAACCTACAACTGCGCCAATGGTGGGAAGTGCTGGACACTGTCACTAAAACACAAGTGGGAGACATAAAAGACACCTGGAAATCCAGTCTAACAACTAGAAGGATTCAAACAAAAACAAGATGAAATCAAACTTGGTAGATTAAGAGCACTGTCAGACACAGCGAAGGAAAGACAAGTGAACTGAAGACACAGCAGCAGGAACTCTATGAACCAAAATATACAGAAGAAGAATCACATAAATAAAAATGGTATCAGTGAACTGTGGGATCCTCAAGTGCCTAATTCACACGTAAAAGGGTCCAGAGAGGTGGGAAGAAGAGAATGCTTGAAAATAAGGGCTGAATTTGATGACTATAAAGCTATAAAACCCCCAAAAAAGCAGAAATAAGAAAATACACTAAAACATATCATGATCTAACTTCTCAAGACCAATAAATAGAAAATCTTAAATGCTGTCAGGGAAAATGATACGCTGAATTCATAAGACAGTAAAATATTGAAGGAAAACTACCAATTGAGGGCTCTCTACCAAGTTAAAATCTTTCATAAACAGCAAAATTAAAGCATTAAGACATAAAAGCTTAAACAATTCATCACCATGTCTGCTCTAAATATACATTATACAATGTTCTTCAGACAGAAGGGAAGTCCCACTAGATGGAAAAACAAATCTATACAAAAATATTAGCATGAAAGTCTAGAGACTGACAGTGACATTTTCTCCTTGCTTAATATTTCTGTCTGCGTGTGTATGTGCGAAAGTGTCATGTGGGTGGCCCTGGAGGCTGAACTCGGGACTTCATGCTTGGTAGGCCAGTAGTCTACCACTTGTAACATGTTCTTAATGTTGTTGTTTCTTAGTTTGTTTTTCAGATAGGGTCTCATATATTAAATTTTTTCAGGCTTGTCTCAAACCACCATTCTCCTGCCTCTGCCTCCCAAGTAGCTGGGTTTACAGGGATATGCCACAACACCCAGGCCCAGGTTATGAATCTTGTATGAGGATGTTTATCACATATGCAAAAGCCACATGCATAGGAACAAGGACATAAATGCTACAGGGGAAGAGACAGAGACATAGCACTGATGAGAATAAAAAGCAGTCATCACTGATCTTAAAGCCAAGAACACTACCAGAGATAGAAAAGCCACTTCAGAAGAAACAATCTGTTCTTAAAAGCACTGAAGGAGGGCTGGGGATATGGCCTAGTGGCAAGAGTGCTTGCCTCGTATACATGAGGCCCTGGGTTCAATTCCCCAGCACCACATATACGGAAAATGGCCAGAAGTGGCGCTGTGGCTCAAGTGGCAGAGTGCTAGCCTTGAGCAAAAAGAAGCCAGGGACAGTGCTCAGGCCCTAAGTCCAAGCCCCAGGACTGGCCAAAAAAAAAAAAAAAAAAAGCACTGAAGGAATTGCACCAGTGTAACTGGAGACTACCCTGCCACCAGACTGATGAGGCCATAAAACGCTGCAATTGCAACACATCCTCTTCAGAGGCAACCTGTCTGGGTACTTTCATCCACTGCAACTCAGCAACTCACACTGCAGAAGACCTGCCAAACAAAGTAACCAGCTGCTGTAGGATTCTTCCACCTCACGGTGAGCGAAGGAAGCTGGCACAGAACGAAGTTCAAACATGAGCACCTGGAGACATCAGTTAGGATGGCACCGCCTTTGGAGGGGAGAGGAGGCAGGGCCAGGGCCAGGCCTTGGCTACACACACATGCATGTTTTCTAAGCAATGTTTATTTATCCCACTGGAAAGTAAGAAAGACCAAGCTGAGGTGTGAACACAAAGGGCTTGATTGTGTTAAAACTTTTTTTGCTCATGTTCTTACTGAAAAGTTAATAAAGTAACCCCAAACATCTTATAAGCTAAGAACTTAATATAGCAATTTTATTGATGCTTTTTTTTGCCATGGTTTGTAGCTGAATCCACAGAGGGTAACTTTGCCTGACGGCATCAGAGACATGGAGAGGCAGGAAAAGGCCTGGTGACCTGAACTTCACAAGAAACACCTTCAATCATGAAGCACCTGGTGCAGAGGACTGGTGGTGTCCCACACGCAGAGCTGGTTCCCATGCAAAGGGAAGGCACAGTACTGTGTGCTGCAGGCAAGCTGGACATGGGGCACAGACTCCTCCAACTCTGCCAGGTATCTTTCCACAACTATATCACTCTCATGATAATCAGGAGAAGGAATCCCTTGGGGGGGTTCCATCTTTAGCCTGAAAACACAAAGAACATGTACAATGACTTTAGATATGATAGTATAAAACTATTACTTATTCATAACACCACACCAAGAGAAAGGAGAAGAGGGTCAACATGCAAAAACCCACATGCAGGCCTTTCCACCTCCCTCAGATGCTTCCTGCTTTCCAGGCCTTGCTGGACCTGCTGGGTAGACATCCTGCACTGTGAAGTGACAACAGCTCACTTGCAGAGGCAAAGACTGAAAAGGGTCCCCTAAGCCAACAGTGCACTCAAAATGTTGGTTATGGAACCAACTACCACTACCAAAGTTATCTTCTAATTAAAATGAAAAATAGCCAGCTACATTACAACAGAAATCCAAATACTCTAGAGCCAGACTCTTGAAGTATTTCGCAATACACAATGGGTTCTGTTACCAGTGATTGACGGGCTGTATCTCACAAAGCATAAATGAACAAAACGATGTTTGTTCTCATTTCACACTTAACTGCTCCAAGGACAAGATCACTTCAGATGCCTGTGCCCTGTCCCTGCAGGCAACACTCAGCCCCAAACCCACTCTGGGCACAGATACCACTGACTCAGACAAGCAACTTGCTGACACTGAGGGTTTGAGAACCCAGCCTTTGGGGGGCCCAGGCACAAAGGCCTTGCCTGCCCTAGTAACCATGGTGGCCACATGTACAACAACAAAGAGGCCATTAACTCAGTTTTGAGAAGATCAGGCTTCAGTTGTGAGTTGCATTTGAGGCAATGACAATCAAATGGGACAGCTGACCCTCAGAAAGGGGTGGAGTAAAGAGACTACTGTGGTGGGCAAATCCCACATGGATATCAGGCATGAGACAAGAGAGGGGTTATTTCCAGGCTACTGAAAGTTAATGAACAAAGTGAGAAAAGAATAGAAAACTATTTGAAAAGAAATTTAAAAACTCACACATCAGTCTGGAAGTTCCCAAATGGCTCTTCACATGCCAGGAGGAATACACCCACCTAACTCCCCACAAAAAGGGTGACACCACACTATCCTTGCCCTCCTTACTCCCCACAGTTGTCTGATACTCCAATAGCCACTGAAGAAAAGAACCCAGCATCCTGGCTTGCCACCAATCCCTCTGCTCAGCCCATCTCACCCTCTTCTGCCCCCTGCCCTTCACCCATTTCCTCCCTTCAAGTAACTGCAGTGCCACCCCTCCGGGGCCTATTGTCCCACGGACCTGCAGCATACATAGATATTAAGTTTCTCACTTAGTTAGCATCCTTCACTGGCCCTCAGCGCTGACCTGGGGTCCTTCACTGGCCCTCAGCGCTGACCAGGACTGGAAAAAAGAAAGAAAGAAAGAAAGAAAGAAAGAAAGAAACGTTTACTTAGAAAAGAAAGTTCTGCACACGAACCAGGAGAGGAACACAGGGTTCCAAGGATCGCTGCTCTGAGGACAGAACTGCCTCTTCTGGATAGACTAAGTTGTGTGGATGCTGATGAAGGCATGAGAATGCAACCGAAGTATACTTGGGTGTTGGTAAGCTCTGAACTCTTAATTAAAGTGTTACCTCCGTTAAGGACTTGGCCGCTTTGGTGTGAGGTAGCTACGGAAGACTGGACTTCTGACTTTACCTTCTCTACGCATTAGTTCTGACATTCGTAAGAGCAGGTCGGGAGCAAGAGGCTCTCGAGGTGCCCCGGGGCGCGGGGAGGCTTCGCCAGGGGGCTGGGTGCGGAAGGCGGGGCCTCGCGGAGGGGACGCGCGCCTGCCCCGGGCGGGCCGCAGAGCGCCGAGCCCTCCGCCGCCGGTAGGCGCGGGCCCACGACGACCGCCGGGACCCGGATTCCGGCCCCGGCCTGCGCCTCGGCGCCGGGCAGCGTCCGCAATGGGCCAGCTGCCGGTCCGCAGGGCGCGGCTACGGCGGCGGGAGGAAAGGGAAGGCGGCGCCGCCGCGGGAGCTTAAGGTCTCGCTCCGCCCGGACCACGGGAAACCGCCCCGCGCGCGCCCGCACTTCGGCCCGCCAGCCCCCGAGAGGAGAGCGGCGGCGCCCCGCGAGCCCAGGACGCGAAGTCCGCCAGGCAGCGGGCACGGGGCGCCTCACCGCGGCGGTCCCGCCGGCCGTCCTCCCCGCCGCCCCACTCACCGGAGCGGCGGGCGGGCGCGTCCCTATGGTTACGAGGACGCGGCCCTCGGAGGCACGCCCCCTGGCATTCTCGCGAGAAGACGGCGAGCCTCGCTTCCGCTTCCGGAGAGCCTTACTTCCGGCTCCGCCTCCCTTCCGCCGGCTAGCAGCCCCCGACACCTGGCCGGGCCCGGCCGCGTTCGGCGCGTCGGCTCGCGGCCCTTTGTCTAGGCCTAGGCCGCCCCTCCCTCTCCGGCGTCCCCCGCCCCTGCCCCGCGGGCCCCCGGCAGCCCGCGCGGCGGCGAGCGACTCCTCGCTCGCGCGGGCCCGTCCGGGACCCCGAGGCCGAGGCCGCCGCCCCGGGATGCGGGCCCCGAGCTGAGCGCCCGCCATGGCCGCCCCGCGGGGCGCAGCGGGCCCCTGGGGCCGCGCCCTGTTGGTGCTCCTGGCGGCGCAGGCCGTGGCCTTGTCGAGGGGCCCGGGCGAGGACGACGCCCCCGAGGAGTGGCTCCTCCTGCACGTGGTCCAGGGCCAGATCGGGGCCGGCAACTACAGCTACCTGAGGCTGGGCCACGAGGGCAAGATCGTGCTGCGCATGCGGAGCCTCCGCGGGGACGCCGACCTCTACGTGTCGGACAGCACCCTGCACCCCAGCTTCGACGACTACGAGCTGCAGTCCGCCACCTGCGGCCCGGACACGGTCTCCATCCCCGCGCACTTCCGCCGCCCCGTGGGCATCGGCATCTACGGGCACCCGTCCCACAGCGAGAGCGACTTCGAGATGAAGGTGTACCTGGACAGAACCGAGGACCAGTACCCGTCCTCCGAGGCGGCCTACTCGGAGGGCGGGGACCCGAAGCAGGCGCGGGCCCCTGAAGAGGGGCCCCAGGAGGAGGAGTCCATTCTCTGGACAATTTTGATTAGCATTTTGAAATTGGTACTTGAAATTCTTTTCTGATTACTTGAATTATTCTGGAGCCCCATACCCCTAGTCTGTGAATCTTGACTGCGGTTTGCTGGGAACCCTGCTACTTTGACCTGGTAGGAATTATGGCTACTTTCTCTAGACCGGGGATGGAGAAATAAAGCCATACAAGTTTTGTTACCTCAGTTACTCCCGGAGTAAGGAAAGCGGCAAGCACAATTATTTATTTTCTCCTAGAAATAAGCTCAATAAAATGTTTAAACTCTGTTTTGGTGACTAAAAAAAATCAGTGGCAACCCAAAACAGCGCCACGTTCCATGCATATTAAAACATTCGTGGCTACTAAGCGTTTTTGAGTTACTAGATGAAGTAAAAAAAAAAAAAAATTTAATGACTTATTCACTCCCTGAACATGAACTGAGTCCTGAGCCTAACTTGTACTTTCTACCAAAATAGCATTCCTTGGCAAGCAACTATTTGTAAGTTTGTTCCCATGCCAATTAACATTCTGAATCCATCTGTACCAAATTTTTGACAGTTTTCCATTTTACCATCTTGGCCTGCCCATTTTTTAGAATTCTTTGATTAACTTCCAGGGTACTTACAAGTAGTCCAGAAACACCATCACAGATAAGAAAGATTGGCAGCAATAATAACTTTATATAATCTAACACTCTTATTCATGGTGGAATAAAGTCTTGCAAATTAAATTACTGTTTCAGTAGTTTTTGGAGAAAGCCAAAACAGTGATACAAAAAAAAAATCTTTTAGGGCTGGGAAATGTGGCTTAGTGGTAGAGTGCTTGCCTTGCATGTGTGAAGCCTGGGTTCAATCAATTCCTCAGTACTACATAAACAGAAAAGGCCAGAAATGGCGCTGCGGCTCAAGTGGTAGAGTGCTAGTGCCCAGACCCTGAATTTTTCAAGCCCCAGGACTCGCCAAAACAATCATTTTGAAAATGAACCATTTCTGTACCTGCACTTAGTTTCTAAGATAAGAATAACTTAACAATGAAATAAATCAACTTGCAGATTTTAAACCCATCATTGATTTCAGAAATCTTTTATTGGCATAAAAATGAAAATGTAAATAAACTGGTACTAAATATTCCACTTAAGTGCAAATACAACATTAGGGTAAAAAAAAAAAAAAGAAATCTATCCCTCTTTGCTGTTTTTCCCCCTTCTGCCCACTTTCCTGGGTGTTGGGGGAGCTCGCTGACAACAGTCACAAATCCAGCGACCTAGGAGAAAAATTGTTAGTTAATACGGAGTGGAATTTTATTTTCATAGGACCGAGTATTAAACCATCTTAATGCCTGCCCCTTGCCAGCACTGGTGATAACCTCTGGGAGTTTCAGTGTGGGGTGATGAGGAGCACTAATGACTTCTTTAAACCAAAAGGAAAAATATACCCTTACCAGGTAACCAGTGCTATGTAAAGTGCAGAGAAATTCAGGCAAGGATGTTACACAATGATTTGGAACTTTGAGAAAAGTATTGTAATCCTTCCTGAAGTTAAATGACTCCTAAAGCTCAGGAACATAAAGCCTAATACAAAACCTGTTACTGAACATGGCTTTTTCTCAGCTGCTAAACCATCCTCAAGTCCTGCTCTGGGTTACACAGACTTTTAAGTGACTTTTCAGTTGCTTCAATGAAACAGTTCTATGCATATAATTTAGAGAATTACATAGTATTAACTATGCTAATAAGTTCTAAAATTACAATTACCTCTGTAACAGTTCAGTAGGGTGGTTTGCTTTGATTACAATGTCCATTCTGCCTTTTTATTTTTTTTTTGTTGGGGGGGGGGGGTAGGAGAGGTGGGGGAGTGTTGAACTCTGGGCCTGGGTGCTATCCCTGAGCTCTTTAGCCCAAGGCTAGCCCTCTACCACTTGCCACCACTTCTGGTTTTCTGGTGATTAATTGGAGAGAGGAGTCTCACAGACTTTCCTGCCTGGGCTGGCTTTGAACCATCGTGATCCTCAGATCTCAGCCTCCTGGGTAGCTAGGATTACAGCAATGAGCCACTGGCTCCCAGTTATGCTGCCTCATCTTATAAAAATACATTCTGACATGGAAAAGACATAGCAGTCACTTCTAAGTAGATGACATCCCAAATTAAAAGCACTGAAACAAATACTCATTTCAGCTATGCAAGAAGAAAAACACCAGCTCATAGTATACATGGAACTATACTTGTAAAATCTAGCCTAGGTGTTTCTCCATCTTATCTGTTCTTCGATGCACTAACAAGGATGAAAAGATAAGACAGTATGTTTGTACAGAAAGGTATGTTATATAGACCATGGGTTCATGTCATGTATGCAATCCTAAATGTTGAGAGCCTCATCACACAAAGAAAATGTGTTGTTTTTTTAGAATCTTTACCTGATGGAATAGCACCAAGGCCCACACAAAAAGTATGATAACCTCTGTCACACACATCACAGAACATCATTTCTTCTTCGTGGTGGGGCTGTCCACATATAATGCATGTCTTACATTCCATACACTGCCATGGGTAGGTCTTAATCATAGAAACAAGCTCCATGGTCATGTCCAAGCAAGAAGGATGGCCTAAATCAAAACCAACATTAGTAGTATTTCACAAGAGAACTTTTAATATGGCATATCAAATACTGGCTTTCTTTTTAGGTTTTCCCAAGAATGGCTAGAATGCTTAATAACCAAAGAAATAAAATACACTGTTGAAGAAAATACATGGACTTTACACAAGTTGCCCTATATAACTGATGATTCTTTGCAGAACCTAGCTGACAATAAATCCTAGTTTTTGAAGCAACAAAGAGTGGGTTAAAATCTCAAGGAGATATCTCTGTACTTACCACTGTTCTCACACTGGGAGCAGTGTATAAGTGATTCAGCCTTTCCTTTCTTGTTGGACTCCTTACCCTTCAGACAAATTCCACATAGAGCATTTGGAATGACCTTTGGCTGGAAGGGTAGAAGAGGGCTATAAATTCATGCCAGAAGAGCTTACTATGGGTTCAAAAGGAATTCTGTTACTGGGTCACCTTATCTTTACTTTTGGTAACTTGCTAATGAAAACCCTTGTGAAAGACACAACTAGGCAAGAGTCTGCTTACAACATAAAAGGGCCTACTGAGGAAAGCCTTAGATTTCATTTAGTAAACAACATGATCTCATGTTATAATACAGAACTCTATATTAGCTACATGCACAGCTCAGATCTGTGTAAAACAAGAAGAATTACAATGTCAAAGGGTCACTATTCATTAAGAGAAAATAAAAGTACCAAATATAAGATATTAAAACTCAGTTTTAAGCAGATTATATATATATATTAAACTTTCTTTAAAAACTGGTGCTTTCCAAGGATGTAGAACTAGACCTCTAAAAATCCAAGCTTAAAAATGTTTTAACATCTTTGAATGAAAATGTCTCATACGTGTGTGTGTAAAACTGAGTTGCATTATTGTCACTGAGTATCTAGCAAATTAGAATAAACTAAAGGACAAAAGCATCCACTATGATATAAACATTGTAAAAAGGAAAAGGGGGTTTTCAGATTTAAAAATACTAGTCAGAAAAAAAAAACATGAACACTCGTATTCTAAATATCAGTCTTCCAGTTTAAGAACATACACTGGGGCTGCAAACATACTTGGCACTACGTGGAAGAGGACAATGTAAAAGGCTCCTTACACCTCAGTTTACCAGAGGAAGGGGGCCATCTTGAGCTTATCACAACTTTGACTACAGAGTGAGGCTCACCCGTGCTACAGGTATGTGTAACACCTGGTAGGGAAAGGAAGAACAAGTGGAACAAGGATGAGATGGGACAGAGGAATGTAAAATAAACTTGGAGAGAGGAGATTCTACATACACTTGTTATATTTTTGCTTTATAAAGCCATGTGCATCTGATACAGCCCCCTTCTAAGTCACTACACCAAAAAGGGAGCTAAAACTCAAACTGCGGGAAAGTATTCTAACCCTAAAAGGTCCCACTAACACATTTTCATAACCTCTTTGACCTAAAGAATTTGTTAGTAAGTTTCTTTTGTAATTTTTCTTTGCAAAAGATGACAGAGGCATTCAAAAACAATTTTGGCTTATTTATTTTTTTTTAAAAAGTCAACCTTATACATAAATATGATAAAAACAAACAATCACAAATGTCTCTACAAAATAATAAATATTATGGAAATTAAACAAACATATAAATGTCACCATTAACTATTCTGTATTTCCTATGTGTGTATGTTTATACCCTGCTCCCCAATTTTCTCAAACCTAATGTTAACTCTGCTGTTACTATGACACCCTAAACATACAATTCTGTATATTCCTCCATCGCAATAAAACATTGCTAGGAAGGGCACTTCTGTGATCCACATCTGATTCAGTTTGGACCAAATTTGTAACTGTTGTAATAAACAGCAGAAAGGCTACCCCTCAATCCACAAGAACTAAGAAATCTCTTTGGGTTATGGTACCTGTGCTAAATGTAAAAGATATTAATACTTGTAGTTTAAGTTAGATCCTGGCCTATGCCAGTACTAAGTACTCTTAATACCTTTCACCAAAGTCAGAGAAGTAACTACACAATATTAAATCCTAAAAGGAGACCCTTCACAAAGCAAAACCCAAAAGAAATAACACAAAGCCAGTTACCCTATATCCAAGGTCTACAATTATTAAAATACACACAAATGTCTATGATAAAAAGGACACTAAGAAGTTCTAGGTTTACTTTTAAGCTCAGATCACAATGTTTTTGCTAAACCATTTAAAAATTTTCTTACCCAAAAGTCTTCATCTTGTTGAAAAGAGGAAAAGATGGAAGAGAAGAATCAGGAAAGAGAGGAAGAGAAGAAACAAGGAAGAGAGAAATGAGGAGAGATGTAGAAGGAAGAAAGATGGAAAAAGAGGACATGGAGAAGGGAAGAGGTGGTGGACGTATACAAACAGAAAAGGAAAAGACAGATAAAAAGAAAATAGAAGAAAAAAATGAGACAGATGAAAAATAAAGGGGAAATGGACATGTACAGGAGAAAGAGGAGGAACAGAAAAGAAGGGGAAAGAGCATTGGAGCATTGTCTGCAATGATACAGTTCAAAAGAAGCATGTTGCTGACTTAGTATCTGAGCTACCTAAGAAGCCAGAGCCTGCACTTAGGAACCCACAGAGCAACAGCTAAGGAAGAAGACGAAGCTTCCACCTTCCCAAGGATATGTGTTGGGAGGAAGGACCCCTAAGATCGGCAGAACAAAGCCCTCTGCTCTGACTGAGACACTATGTTCTACTTCCAACAACATCAAAGTTTCATTGATGACAAAACTAAAATAATCATCCCAACAGTCCATGTATCTCAAATAAAAAGCCCATAGTACACTTTTCTTCTTGAAAGAGAGCCAAAGATAAGTGAGACCTTCATGTTAACACTAATGTAGTATAGATTATAAATACACATTTATAGGCCTGAATCTTAACTATTATGCTTTAATGTCAGGTTAATGTAACCTAAACGATTCTGTCCTACAAATTAAGGGCAAGTGCTATTCAATCTCATTAAGCAAGACAGCAGATACATTATCATTTCTCTTATTTGTCATATTTTAAACGTGTATGTTTGTGACCATGTATATATATATATGAGCTTCCGCTTGAAGTACCCAAATGTTTAGGCACATCTTGGCTTATTAATACTATTTATAGAGGATAACGTTCAATAATCATGTTCACATTAATATATAATGTCTAGATACTGGTTGTTCTCATCTCTGAAATACCCGAAACATTTTTAGGTACTAAAAATGTTCACAGGAGATACAAAATGCTTATTTTGCATATTACACTCCTTTGAGTACTATGAGGCTAATCTATATGATTTATTAAATCAATGATAATGTGGACAGTTTTCCATTTTCAGCCTGTGTTAAAACATCCACTTCCATACTCTAATTTTTTAACCCATGATCAAACAAGCCATCAGCACTGGGGAGCCGACAGGCTGTGTGCTTAAAGCTACAGCCTCCAGTCGGAGCTCCTAGATAACCACAATGTTTCTGAAACTTAATCTTTGGAGTTCATTTGCTTTTGATATTATGCATTAACTTACATCTCTAGTTTAAAAAACTCAGATACACTGTGTGTAAAAGTCACATCCTGCTGCGGCCCACTGAAGCCGCCCCAGAAAGCAACCATCTGATTGAAGCTTAAACCTGCTGCCAAGGCCTGCGAAAAACATGTGTTTTTAAAATTGATTACATATAGATACTTTCAAACAAGGTATGGAACATTCTTATTTTCTCTTTTTTAACTTCAGGGTTAAAAAGATTATAGAATTCTAACTGCTAGAAAGCGCTCAGGTAGGGTGACGGGACAAGGGTTAACAGCTCACTTCAGCTTGCTGCTTTTTTTGTTTTTGTTTCTTTTGGGTGGGGAGGTGGGGTAGGAAGTACTGGGGATAAAACCCAGAGCTTATATATGCTAGGCAACCAACTGTTCTTGTGGGTCATTTACCACAGTGAAAACCCTGACACACTTCCACATGGCAATGTTTTCTCATCACTTTACCTAAAACCTTCCTTAAATATACCTCACAGTCACACTAGAGTTCATATTCTACTACATTCCAGACCAAAGGAACTGCATCTTTTACTACCACCATCCAAAACATCAAACTGCAGGAATTCTGTTCTTTCTGGGAGATTCGTACATCCCTACAAAATAATAAAGATGCTAAGGGTTACCCAACTTCTTAAAGGAGAAGAGCAGACAGGAAATAATAGTTGCAGAAAACCTTACTGACAATACCCAGAGCCAAAAGCCAAATATGTCCCAGTCCTCAATACAGAAAGATGCCAGATATTTGCCAAGGTTCTGCTAACACTACAATGGAAATAAAAAGGTTTCATACTTTCTACCCCATAGTTAGCTGAATGTGGCACAGTGATAAAGCCATCATTATATTAAAATCAAATCTTCCTAACAAGACACTACTGAAATTCAACTTAATGACAGTACATCTACCCCTTCTTTACAACTCAGTAGGTCTTGCTCCACCAACTGCTAGGATATTTTTTTAAAAAAAAATTTTTTTTTTTGAAGTATCAAGTTCTGCCTTGAAATAAACGTTTTTAAAAACTCCAAATTGCCTGGCTATTATTGGAGAGGAAAAAAAGACTCATAAATTTTACATTTACAGAAAACAGTAGCTAAACCATAGCCAAAAGTGACAGGAAAGCCACCAAGGGGAAAAAAAGCAAAAAGAAAGCAGTGGACAGGTGCACACCACAGGATAGCAAGTGAGGTACAGCAAGCAGGAGCTCCAGTCGTGAGGTTCAGAGTTAACATGTGTCAGGGAGAGAAGCTGGTCAGTAAGGAAGCTGAGTCAGGGGCTTTTTTCTTCTACCTTGTACCCAGGAACTGATTTGGACAGTACAGAGCGTTTGGAGCCCTCTTTTCGTGGAGTGGCCGCTTTGTCTTTTGACTTTGGTCTTCCTGGGAAGGAGTCCTCCTGGCTGTCAGGAGGGCTGTCCCCTTCAGACACGTTGCCCGAGGAGCTGTCCTACAGCACAGGAGGCAAAAAGGAGGTTCTTAGCATTGAGAGAGACCTGATTCTGAATTTTTAAAACTAAAGAAAACATTTTGAAATTTTTAGTTCCTTTGAAAGTTGTAACTATGCTAATTATGACAAATATTAATTATCAAATCTAATTATAAGCAATGTGTAACTCTTGTTTCCAGTGGAAACTAAAGTTAACATGACAAGTTACTTATTAAGCCAATTCCATTTCTGTCAATCAATGCCATCATGAGCTGTTTTCAGACTTCACAAGAATGGAACTATCAACTTCAGCCACTACCATGCCACACAGCTTCAACACAGAGCTTCACCACCACTAAGCTGTACTCAGCACTCAGAGCACAACAAGGTTTATTTGTTTTATATTATTAGTACAAATAAGGGACCATTTTCATTGAAGACTACTAAGATCTTTCAAATACAAATCGGTTTATGTTAAGACTATGCAGAACCATATCCCCAATTTTCTACAACAGCATCTGACTCATTTTACCAGTTCAAAGTTTAAGACCTCAACATTTGTTTCGTCCCGTTTATAATTTTCTAATGTGAACAATATATTCTTAATCAGAAAATATGCAAGGGAAAAAAATTAAACTATCTATTGCTGCCTCATAAACACCAGTAGCCAACACTAGGTGTGGACCCTCCCTCCGCTGCTTTTCTGGCTGTGCTGTTCTATTCTGCAGATGTCCAAGATCTCTCTCATATTCCCAACCCAGAAATAAATGCACTGTTTCTAAAACACAAAACGATTATACTGTATGTGTGCACACAGGCATTTTCTCCAATCATTAACTACTCTTTGAACTTTCTACTGAATTTTCATCTACTCTGGATGAGATTTTTAATTTCCCAATTAGAAAAAAATATTGTTAACAACATTTTTTTTCTAATTCAGTTTTTCCAGAATCTGACTAATTAAAGTCCTTGGGATAAATTATCTTAGCAAATTTGGTAGGTCAAATTCTGTGAAGTTAAAATTCTTGATGTACTGTCAAATGACTTGCTCTCTTTTGAGAATAGTGTTTTGCCTGGCCTCACACAGTTCCACTTCTAGCAACCAACAGGATATGATTACCACTTCTGGCCTTAAACAACACATCATGTCATGTAACATGCATAGGATAGAAGCTGTTGATGACAAAGAAATATAACAGCACTCGATGGTATGTTTTCAGGTTCCAGTTAACTATAATGTGAATTTTAAGATGGATATTAGCCAATACTGTTTTGGTCTTTTTTTTTTTTTTTAAACTTGGGGCCTGAATGCTCTCTCTGAGCAATTTTTGCTCAAGTATAGCAGTTCACCACTTTGATCCACAGAGCCACTTCCAGTGTTCTGGTGGTTAACTAGAAATAAGCGTTTCACGGATTTCCCTTCCCCAGGCTGGTTTTTAACCAATATCCTCAGATGTCAGCCTCCTGAGTAGCTAGGATTACGGGTGTAAGCCACCAGTACCCAGCATTGGTCAATACATTTCTAAAGAAAGCCATCACCCTAAACCACAACAGGGCTGCCCTTTTCCCTCATACCGAATCAGTAACTTTCCATTATCTTCAAGAGCATTTTACTATAAAAAAGCCATGCAGGAAAAACAAACAGTACAGTATATGAATAAATGCAACGCTTTATTGTAGGAAGCCTATGGGAACAAACTAACATGCCCCTGCAGAGTAAGAAAAATACATTTCTCTATAGCGAAAGATCAAAGTCTGTCTTGTTCAATATTTTAAGCTGTACCTTGCCTATCTTGTTTACTAAAGAATGACTTTTTATTTTTGTATGTGGATCCTGAGTTTGAACTTAGGGCCTGAGAGCTGTCACTGAGCTTTTTTTGCTCAAGTCTGCTAGAGCTCTACCATTTTAGTCAAAGCTTTACTTCTGGCTTTTTGCTGCTTAATTGAAAATAAGAGTCTCACACTATCCTGCCCAATTGGCTTCAAACTACAATGCTCAGATCTCAGCCTCCTTGAGGTAGCTAGGATTACAGGCATGAATCACCAGTTCCCAGCTCATGATGTAAAATTCAGCTGTGAAGTCCAGGAAAATAGCACTCGAGTCTTCTACCAATCCAGGGTCTGAACTTTTTGCTCATTAACTGGAGACTTTCTGGTTCAGACTGGTTTTGAACAGTGGTCCTCAGATCTCAGACTCTTGAGCAGCTAGGAATAGCGGAGTGAGAGCCAGTGTGAGTCACTGGCAAACAGCAACAATAATTTTAATGCAAAATTTACCAGAGGCCATGAACAGCTGATTGTTATCAACACACATCATATGCACATTTTTCTACAAAGCTTTCTGGGAATTATATGAGCTGTACTTTGCAAAGTGTGGTAACAGTATAACTTCACACCCTAGGAAGGAAATCAACAAGCAACAAGAGGGAAGAAATGATTTCTTGTTAAAGATACACATTCCTACCGAAGTGCCTCTGTTTTTCCTCTTCTCATCACCTCGACCATCTTCAGCGTCATCAGAGTCACCATCGCTATCTAGTGCAGGGAGCTCGGGGTCCAGGGGGGGCTCGTACAGGGCTGTGTTTAATGGCAAATATCGCAGCTCATCTGGAGAGTACCTAAATTGAGAGATTACTTTCACTTATTCTTATTATTAAATATGCAAAAATAACCTAAACTTCTCCCAAATACTTTTGAAAAGTGAATGTGTGTACATATGCATGTATGTGTTGGGGGGAGCTATATTAGGGACTGAACTCTGGGGACTCTGCTTGAGCCTAGTTCTTTTGCCCTTAGTTTGTTTTTCCAAAAATATTACCCTTTTATCTAAGCTAGCCTCAGATCTAATCCTTTTCCCTCCACCTCCCAAGTGCATGGGATTACACCTATGTCCACCAGCACACAGACTTTGATTTTGCTAACTTTCGCCCAGGCTGGCCTCAAACCATAATCTCCCTGTCTCCACTTCTAGTAGCTGGGACTACAGGCGTGTGTACTCACCAGGCTTAGAGGTGACTTTTCATTTTGGTCATCAACTAGAGATAGTCAATAAAGGACCTTTAATGATTTTTCACTAACTGATTAATGCAGAATAGACATCTGGATCTTTTCATCAAAAAATGTCTCAGCTGGGCATGGTAGCATATGCCTAGAATCCCAATACTTGGAAGACTAAGGCAAAAGGATCTCAAGTTCAAGGCCAGCCTGAACTATATGGTAAGACCCTGACTCAAAATAACAAAAACAAAAATAGGTAACGTTTCTTCCCTTTACCCTCAAGCCATTAAAGGTTTTCCTAACAGATAGGGTAAAACCACAGTAAGAGAACAACAATACATAAATCCTAGCCCTTGGCTCCCCACTGATTTCCATCATTCTGTCAAGGACTGACTTCTTGTGCTGGACCTCCTACACTTGTAAAACTGGAATAGTCACAGTGTACCTCACAGAAATGACAGGAGTATTAAATACCTCCATGCACATAAATCACATTGTGTATGATGGACCTGGGATATTACTTAAGACATAATTTAATAAATAAGTTTGAAAATTATGTTAAACCATTTGTGAAATATGTTTACCATCTGAAGTTAGACTGACAACTCTTTCCCCCAGGTCCAAAGGCACGCAGCCCACTGTGTGGGAGGGGCGTCCCCACCTCATCCTCAGGGGAATTGTTACTCCAGGGGGCTCTGGGACCACCATCTCCTTCAACCAAGGCATCACACCAAAAAGCAAAAGGGGTGAGTGGACTGGCATACAAATGTTAATCATGTTTTGGCCAACAACACCTACCCCCCCCAAAAAAACAACTAAAACTTCTGCCATGACTTAAATTTGACTTTCAAATAGTAAGTATGAGTCTAATTCCATTTTAAGTTCTATTCCCTAAATAATATCATCTATTCCAAGAAAATGCACCTCTAGGTTAAGGTTTAACGCTGAAGGAAGAAGAGCTGTATTGGAGTAAGAAGAATCTATTACTCCTGTTTTGAGTGTTTTGCTTAGCTTTGTTTTGGCTATAGTGAGGTTGGAAAACGTAGCTAGGGAGCTGGTGGGCATGAAGCAGACTGAAGGAAGCAGCCAGGGCAGGGGTAACCTGAGAGGGTACCCACAGTACCTGGTGGCTGCTCCAATCCTTCTCTCACTACCTCTCAGGCAGTCAGCATATCTCATCTCTACTCCATACCCACTGTGAGCATCACTGAAATTCAGAATCTGACGAGTGAATCTGAAGCACCAAATGTCACCAGTACTGCTGCTGCATGGTGGATCTCTGTGTGACAAACCCAAGAGGTGGGCAGAGACATGGACATGTCTTGCTCATGAGCAAACAAGGCAGTCGTGTCCTAGTTGAAAGGTG